>NW_024387457.1:0-41236 GCF_900408965.1 Simochromis diagramma | reverse complement strand
TAGAGGAAAATTGATTGAAATAAATTACAAATGTTGGTATTGTTCGATACTTATATGCGTACCGAACCGCAAGCACTGTATCGACCGTTCAATTATCGGATACGCATATCGTGGCCATCCTACTATATATTTCTAGTATCTTATATGTAGTGTGTATATATATATCGCTTATATTATTATATCTATATTATATAAGATCTACACGTGTGTCTGGTTATATATATTTATAGATATACACGTGTTTGTTTGTGTGTTTATATATCTATATACCCACACGTGTGTGTGTATTATTATATACACCACACCTGTGTGTTGTATATATATATAACCCCCATCGTTGTGTCTTGTGTATATATATGTATCTATTATAGGCTGTATATATATTGTGTATATGTCTATATATATATGTGTATATTGTATTCTATATATGTGTATATATATATGTGTATATATATGTGTATATATATATGTGTATATGTACATATATATATGTATACATATATATATATGTACATATATATATATGTGTATATATATATATTTTATTTTATTTTATTTTTTTTACAAATCCTGCTGTGTGTGTGTGTCCCCCAGGTGATTAACAGGAGGAGAAGAGTCTGGTGGTGCAACGGAGGAACAATTTCATCCATTTGGATTCAGCTCAGCCACTACAGAGGAAACAATCAATGACTTCAACACAAAAGGTGAGAAAAATATCACATTTACAATTAGGGATGCACTGATACCGATACTGGTATCGGGTATCGGGGGCGATACTGTAAAATGTGTGTTTACTCATACTTGTAAAAGTTAAGCGATACCATGAACCGATAATAATGTAGCCCGGATGGGAATTTGGGAGTAGATACTCATAATTCCCATGGACTTAAACGCCACGGTAACATAAGGTGTTCACAGTTGATGTTATGTGATGTAACTGTACCCAGAATGTAATTTGCCCTGTAATATGTCACAAGGTAAATACAGGTAACTAGAGCAATCAAACTGTTATGTTAATCATAAAGTATTATTTTATGGTATGTAACTCTGAATGGAGTTTAAATATTGTTCAGAGTTCTAATTTTCTGGAGGCCCGTGAAGGTATCATAAAACGGGACCTTTGTATCTGTTGCAATGGAGGAGGAGAAGAGAACGGCATAGAGAGATGCACGAGGTTAGCTGAACCAAAGTGAGAGACTCGGCTAGTTTTACTGAGGTTAACTAGCACAAAAGAGTGTGTGACTAGAAAGCTAACCGTGTGAGAGCTTCGCAACAGAGTGTGGGTGAAGTGACTTTTTGTTTCAATGGTCGCACCACTGTGGAGTGGATTTAGTGTGGGACTGGTGAACGGCGACCTACCGAGCAACGGAACTGTAAGTCAGACTTTTGTGCTCTTACTGGGGAGAAGAGGATTTTTCTCCATCGTCTGGCGTGAGCAGCAAACAGGCCTGCAACAAGTGTGAATGTGAGTGTGTGTGGGGCCCATGTGTGAATATTGTGTGTTTAGTGGATTTATATAACGTGTTTTGGAGTGTATATTAGTGAGTCACTTACCAAAAGGTAATAACATAAGTTGGGTTGTGTAATATAATTTGAAAGGGAATTATTTCATTTATACAGTACAGTGTATTTCATTTGGTTAAGGAATTGGAATATTATTTGAATTTAAAAAAGGGAAGTGTTGTGATGTGTTCAGTAAACGTTTCGTTTGTGTTAAAGAGTTGTCTGGGGTCGTTTCTTTACTACTGGTTAAGTTTAACTTGTGTGTGGTTGAAGTATCGGTTTTTGTACTCAATATCTGCAAGTACTCAGATCCAAGTATCGGTATCGTATCAGTTGGTCGTATCAAATGGGTATCGTTGCATCCCTAGTTACAATATTACTGAAACTGTGTGCACAGCTGGTGTGTTTTTAAAAACATGTTAACAGCAGCTTTATCTTTTGGATCCTGGGCTACTCCATATATACAGAATCTACATTCACAACCGAAAACCACAGAAGTTACAAGAAAATACAAAGATCATATTTTATAAGCACACCTTGAAACAACAATATCATCAGTTGAACTTGAAATTTCTTATGCGTAAAGGATTTTCTCTGCTGATCAATATTTCTTCAATAATGTCATTTTCATTACAACTCTCATTGTAGCACATCATTGTAATGTGATACTGCCACCAGAAGGTGGTGGAAACACACCAACAATGTGTTTGTTGACATGATTGATTCCACTAATGGAGGGAGTTTCAGTTTGTTCCACGACTGCATTTCACTCACTGCCTCTGTTTGTATCTCTGTCACTGCAGGACCAACATGGAGCGAGAAGTCAGCGCTCTCAGGAGGCCGACAAACCTCACAGAAGAAAAGGAGAGAAAACCTACAGCTGTGATGAGTGTGGAAAGTCTTTTACCCGGGCTGGAGACTTAAAAAGACATCAACTCATCCACAGTGAAGTTAAAGCGTACAGCTGTGACTTGTGTGGAAAGTCTTTTACCCGGGCTGGACACTTAAAAACTCACCAACTCATCCACAGTGGAGTTAAACCATACAGCTGTGACTTGTGTGGAAAGTCTTTTACCGGGGGTGGAAACTTAAAAAGACACCAAGTCATCCACAGTGGAGTTAAACCTTACAGCTGTGACTTCTGTGGAAAGTCTTTTACCCAGGCTGGAGACTTAAGAAGACACCAAGTCATCCACAGTGGAGTTAAACCTTACAGCTGTGACTTGTGTGGAAAGTCTTTTACCCTGGCTGGACACTTGAAAAAACACCAACTCATCCACAGTGGATTTAAACCTTACAGCTGTGACTTCTGTGGAAAGTCTTTTACCCAGGCTGTAAGCTTAAAAAGACACCAACTCATCCACAGTGGAGTTAAAGCCGTACAGCTGTGACTTGTGTGGAAAGTCTTTTACCGAGGGTGGAAACTTAAAAAGACACCAACTCATCCACAGTGGATTTAAACCTTACAGCTGTGAGTTGTGTGGAAAGTCTTTTACCCAGGCTGTAAACTTAAAAACACACAAACTCATCCACAGTGGAGTTAAAGCGTACAGCTGTGACTTGTGTGGAAAGTCTTTTACCGACGGTGGAAACTTAAAAAGACACCAACTCATCCACAGTGGATTTAAACCTTACAACTGTGAGTTGTGTGGAAAGTATTTTACCCAGGCTGGAAGCTTAAAAAAACACCAACTCATCCACAGTGGATTTAAAGCACACAACTGTGAGTTGTGTGGTAAGGTTTTTGCTCTAAATAGCGACTTACAGAGGCATCTAGTTACCCACTCTGGAATTAACGTGTACAGCTGCGACTTTTGTGGAAACAGTTTCAGTGACAAACATTACCGAAATATCCACTTACGGATTCACACTGGAATTGATGTTTCCTGCTGTGATCAGTGTGGGAAACTGTTTACAACAGATTCACAGTTACAACAACACACTGAGGAGAGACCTTATAAATGTGACCTGTGTGAGAAGACTTTTAAAGCTCCAAATCAGCTGAAAAAGCACCAACAGATCCACTCCAGAAAGTAACTCTAGAAGTGCAGTTACTGTGAGGATGTATTGATTTTTTATCTTGTAATTTTAACCTGATTGTTTGGAAAAAGTCTGTTGGCAGAGATGCTTTTTATTTCAGGCGACGTTCAGGATAAAAATGTTGAAGGAATTCCCTGACTTACAATGTCTTTGTTTAGAAGTAGAGCGAAGCACACTGATCCATTTCTCAACCCTGTCGTCACTGTGGTGGTGGGAAAGCGTTTCTCTTTAACTTTTGTGGAAAAACCTCCAATCACGAACGTGACCTAAAACCACATCAACGTAGCCACACTGGAGACAAAATGAACTACTACAAAGAATGTGGGAGGGGCTTCCACACACCAAGTACATTAAAAATACATGACCTCTTCCACAGTGTGGTCAAAAAGCACATCTGTGACCAGTGTGGGTCGTCCTTCACCACTGCAGGAGGGACACCATACAAGTGCAGACACTGTGACAAAAGCTTCTCACGATCAGGTCATCGTAACAAACATGAACGAACACACATGGAAGTGAACTTCAGCTGTGACCAGTGTGACAAGAGCTTCAGGAATCTCAGTTCATACTCCGAACACAAACGATCCCACGCTGTAAATAAACTGTTTCACTGTTACCTATGTGCAAAAACATTCACTTCATTATCTGCTCTGTGCAAACATCAGCCCGATCATGCAGGACTGAAATCACTGGATCAGAATGAATCTGAAGAGAGAGAAAGATCCTCTTCTGGTTTCAGGGTCAGACTTAAAAACCTTGAGATCAGGCTCCACAGAGTTCAGATGGAATCTCCTGTAAAGAGTGTCAGCTGATGCCACACTTGGATCTGATGAGGTAGCTCTGATTTCTGGACCTGCAGTGAATAATCCTGAATGTTACATTTAGGAAGCTGCATGTATAGATATGTATATCAAGTTTATTATTTTTCCTTTGAGGGATTTTAATTCTCTAAAATGTTTTCCTTGTTATATTTTGATCTTTGTTCCCTTAGGACACAGTAGTGTTTAGTAGTTGTACTTGTTACTGTATTATTAAAGTTATAGGAATGTCTTTTTTTTACCAAACTAATAATGTATCAGAATTGCAGATATGGATATATATTTCAATTTCTTTCATTTGAACTTTCTTAGTGTTTCCAAAATTAACTTTTTTTAATGTATTCATTTAATGTGTTACCTCTGTTAAATTTCAATTCTTCATTCATATTTAACCTTTTGCTGAGGTAAAATCTTCTCTTAAATCATTTTCTCCCAAAACTACAAATATTTTCACAGCAGTTGCCCTTAAAACCTCCAAAATGAACTAAATCTGTCCACCAGCTTTGAAACAACACCTGCTGTGACTTTATGTCCAGAAAAAAAGAAACTCAAGCTGAACTGGTTTTGGGCTGTACTTCCATGTAATGCCAGTTTGTACAAGAAGATGGAGCAGTGAGTCAGTGTAACCTTTATTCAATTAGGCAAAGAACACAATCTTATTCGCAGTGGCAGCAAAGAAATGTTGAAAGTTAAAAACAGCAGCACACATCAGAACCATTTTAAAGATCACAGGTGACTACTTTTACTTAATTCAAATTCTGTTAAACCTCTATTTTTCCTCCTCCTTTCACTTTAGTGTATTTAGTCCTTGAAGTCCACATGTTGTTTTTTAATGAATTTTGATCCACATGTTCTGCAGCTGTTTTCTTGTTAATTTGAAGTTTGTATTATGAAATCCTGATAATGTTAAAGTGTTAGTTATATTTGATGAAGTCTGTGTAGAGTTTATCTTATTAAACAGTTTGGTGTGAAAAATAAAGAAATGGTCTCAGAACAAGTAGTCTTGACCCATTATTTCCGATTCAAACTAATTTAACTGTTTTCAGTGGTACATGTGGAGGTTTATCACAGGAGGCGACTTGGCTGTTCTCCACTCACACTGAAGAAGGATCCTGCAGCTAATTAAAAACTCTAGAATGATCTTGAAGGAAAATTTGTTTGATTTTTCTTAAAAACATGCTGTTGGCGATTTGCAGTTGCAATGCAGGATCGTGCTGCTGCTCGTCTACAGGACTCTCATGGAGCACCACTTTGAAACTTTGTAACTCTCTCTGCAAAATACAATATATAAAGACCAATGCTGGGCAATTAATTATATAGTTACTTTTTCAAAAAAGTTACTGAGTATTGCAAACAACAAAGATTTTTGCAGCTGTTTACCTAAAAATGCTGCTAAGGGATTTTTTTTAAACAAACATTTCAAACTATTTACAGAACAATCAGGTGTTCTGCATCAAATCTGATGCCACACAAATGATTTGTGCCTCTCCAAAAAATAATTTCTGTCCACTATGAGATAAAGGAGAACATCAAAAGCCTGATACCTGCAGGCCTGACAACAGGAGATGTATCACCCCTTTAACATTTAGCAGCCGCCTCATTGTTCTGACACACACAACAAAACTATTGACTACACTACACACTAACTATACAAGATTTGCGCTAAACGTTGCAAATCTCTCACATCTCAAAACACTGCCGTCACGCCTAAATTTTCCTCTTCTTAACAACTTCCGTTTCTTAACAACCAAATGCCATGTTTTGATTGGTCGGCATGGTACATTTTTTGACCAATGGGAAAGGGTGGGGTGTTTTGGTTTTGTCTTTGCTCACAGGCGGAGAGTGCTTTATAACATTTTCTTTATAAAATGCCGTTTTTACCATTTCTTCCCCCAGTAAATATAAACAACAATATTCTGGAAGAAAACCAAACAGTGGATTTTTTTTAAATCACAACTCTGTTTTTTATGTGGCCTATCAACACAATTTGAAAACTGGTATAAAGTCCACTCTTTTTACGTCACTTGTTCCATCTGTCCTGCTCACATCTCCAATGGTTGTACCCGTTGTCATTAACGTGGCTTCACTCTACATTAACCACGCCACTTTGCTAGCTAAAACACCGGTGTCGGCACATAAGGACGCTGTCATAGCCTGTCAACGACGTTGATTAGCTGCGCATATACGAATTTGAATCACGTGATTGGCTGGACTATGGGATGAGGTGCCATTGTTCTAATCCCATACTGGAGCAGCCAGTCACTTACTGACTAACACTGCAAAACAGAATTGTTAATGTATTTACTTTCATTTCAATTCCGGTTAGAATTTTATTTTATGTGCAACACGGATTTTTTCTGCACAGAGACTGTGCCAGCAGTGCGCAATTGAGCACACGTGCAGTTTAGAGGGAACATTGGTGATGATTATCAGAAATTGAACAAGGTCTCATGGTTTGATGCTTGTCCAATGCCTGAGTTGACCTGGACTGGTTAAACACTGCTTGTCTTATTTTATGATGCTGGATTTAACCAACACTTACTGGCAGATTCCCTTGTCTGCAGAGTCCAAAGACAAAAACGGCCTTCTCCACTCTGTATGGTTCGTACCAATTCGTCACACTTCCGCTGAGTTTGCATCTTTTGCTGTGACGTACAGCCAGACTTTTGACCGCTTCGCCTTGGGCATTTTTAATCTGTAGCTCTGATCTAAAAGAATGTACGTACCGGGGCCCGCCTACTATCCTCGGAAACATAAAATGATTGGCTAGAATCTAAAGTGTATCACAGCTCAGGAAAAAAAAGCACCGAAATGTGCGCTGCTTTTCGGTCTGGTTACTACCGTTTATGTCAGAACCGGTGCCATCATGGCACCGGATACCGGTATCCATCCCTAGTCACATATTTACTGTTTTGCTGTTTTTAATGGAGACCAGGGGTTCCATTATCTGGTTGGTATTGTTAGTGATTAATTGTTGGATTGGGAATTTAAAATAGTGTGATAAAGAAAAAACACTTTAGTTCTTATGGAGTCTTTTATTGGGTTTATGTGACATACAACTAAAATGACAGCTTGTAAAGGTGAAGAGACAGTGGGACTGGCCATCCTACCTGTGTCACAGAAGAGCCAAGGTTAAAGCTGTTTACAGTTAATCATTTGTGAGTAACCTAAATAAGGTACTCACCTGTCCTGGTTGCTTCTTGCAGGATGTGGAGCATAAGAGTGAAAGCAGCTTAATCACCTGTTTAAGGGCTGTTGGAGCAGACCAGTGTGTCAGGTTAGGGAGTATGGATAAAGAGGGTTTTGATTTATATAGTAATGGGTGAAGCTTATGTTATTGGTTTGTTTATAGTACGTGTTGGAAATATGTATATGTTTGTGATGTGCTTTAATGTTATTGCATGTTTGTGTGTGTGGAGGGTTATGTTTTCATTTTGATTAGTTAACCCCCATACTTGGGCTATTCCGGAAGAGTATAAAAATGGTAAATGGCCTGCATTTGTATAGCGCTTTTCTAGTCCATAGGACCCCAAAGCGCTTTACACTACAGTCAGTCATTCACCCATTCACACACACAGGCAATGGCAAGCTACATTGTAGCCACAGCTGCCCTGGGGCGCACTGACAGAGGCAAGGCTGCCGGACACAGGCGCCACCGGGCCCTCTGACCACCACCAGTAGGCAAACATGGGGTTAGTATCTTGCCCAAGGATATTTGGCATGCAGCCAGGAGGCAGCCTGGGATCGAACCACCGACCTTCTGATTAGTGGCTGACCTGCTCTGCCACCTGAGCTACAGCCACCCCAAAAGGAAGCCATTTTGTTTAGTTATAGTTAGTGTTCTTGTGCTCCTATCATGTTCCTTCATTAATAAAGTGCCAATCCATGGATGTCTTATACTCCAGTCTTGCGTCATATTATTGGACAGAACCTATGATCGCCGGCCAAAACTGACAGTAAGACACTGTAGAAGACAATATGATGTGTTTATTGATATGAGTAAGGAAAGTAACTGTTATGAAAGAAGATGTTAATTAGAGAAAATGAACCAGTAAAGAGACTATATTTCACTGAGGATATAAGTAAATGTAATTGATGTGAATGAGGAACCTGCTGAATTATATATTGAAAGCTCATGGTAGTGTTTATATAGCATTTGTTTGTGTGAAATAAATCAGACTCAGACACAATCTGGAGGAATACAGAGACACATGGTGTCTTCCTTACTTACTAAAAATGTCATCTGGGACCAGGACGGGAGCTGATGCGAGCTGAAAGTTGGAGCCGAGACTGATCCATGGTTGCTAAGACGGTGGGTCCAGCGGGCCTGGGTCAGCAAGAGGTCGACGCAGAGAAGGCTTCCCTGATGCAGAGATAGTTCGTGGAGCGCTCAGGATATTAAGGCCTGGAACTTTTAAAGATATGTTAATCAATAAAGACGATTTGACTGTACTTGAACTGAAGGGGTTTCTCCATGCCCACCTGAGAGAGAAAAATAGTACAGAACTCTTTCAAGAATTAATGTGTGCCAGAAAAGATGAAAGTGAGACACCACATCCAAAACATCCAAAACACAGCGCCCGGGCAACAAAGGAGTGGCTCCGTAAGAAGCATTTGAAAGTCCTGGAGTGGCCTAGCCAGTCTCCAGACCTCAACCCCATAGAAAATCTGTGGCGGGAGTTGAAAGTCCGTGTTGCTCGGCGACAGCCCCAAAACATCACTGCTCTCGACAAGATCTGCATGGAGGAATGGGCCAAAATACCAGCTTCTGTGTGTGCAAACCTGGTAAAGACCTATAGTAAACGTTTGACCTCTGTTATTGCCAACAAAGGTTATGTTACAAAGTATTGAGTTGTATTTTTGTTATTGACCAAATACTTATTTTCCACCCTGATTTACGAATAAATTCTTTACAAATCCTACCATGTGAATTCATGGATTTTTTTTTCACATTCTGTCTCTCACAGTTGAAGTGTACCTCTGGTGCAAATTACTGACCTCTGTCATCATTTTAGGTGGGGGAACTTGCACAATCGGTGGCTGACTAAATACTTTTTTGCCCCACTGTATGCAAAATGCTGCACACAAACATCCCAATACTTAATTTTTATGAGGAGCCATTGATTACCATTGATTACTTAGAATGTGTTATAGGTCACCTAGAGGGCATTTATGTAGAGTTAAGGAATAAGGTCTAAAACGGTTTGGTTATGAAAACAATGTCTGTGCGTGATGTCTGTTTATGGCTCAAGGCCTTGACTGAATTCTTTGCTGTGCTTCACACAGCCCTGATGAGGAACAGTGGCACAGAGTGGAAAATGATGAATTAAAAGGGTAAGTTTTAGGTCGGAGTACGGCATTTTCTGTGATTGAGATTTAATTCAAGGAGGAACAAAAGGTGTTACGGCACCTGAGGTTCTCATTCCCACACAATATTGTCCCGGCAGGAAGCAAAACGTTCCTGTGAATTTCTGGTTGATTTTTTGGTTTGGCTTAGCGCTAGCTTGATTTTATCAGTGAGCTTTGGCTTGTGTTCTTTCTCGTAAGCGAGAGAGGGATAGTTTTATGCTTGGACATGTCTGCAACGGGCCCTAGTTTGTGTTATTGTTATTAGTGTTTTGTTGGTTACGTCTGTTTTCGTTTTTGTTACAGTGCACTGAGGAAAAAACATCTGAGAGGTGTGATCCACCGGTGGTGATATTTCATGATTTAACAATCAGCTCTTTAAACCAGTCCTGAAAGATTGAGATTTAAAGCGCTATAAAATATTATTACTGTAAACAGTTGCAAAGTGTGCTTCTCCATGATTGTAATTGCCTTGGGAGAAATTCACTTATAGGGGACACTGATCACATGAGAAGTCCTGAGTCTAAAAGGATTGCAGCGAGTCAATCCGGTCCAAAAAAACAACAACAACAAGGAATTGTTTTCCTTTTAAAATGATGACGTCATCTTGCTGGGGATGGATTCTCGAATAGGTCGCGCGGGAGACTCCATTATCAGCAACATCTGGTATGAATGTGTGTGAATGAATGCATGTGACTGGACTGTGATGGACGGACTAAAAGTTTTGACTGACTTGATACTGAGACAATGACTGCACCAACTTTAGGATTAGTAAATGCCAACAAACAATTCACCTAGCCGGCAAGAGAAGGGTGGATGCTTCGTTTTGTTTTGTTTTGTTTTGTTTTTGCAGGAGCAGGATGATAAGAGAGACTGAAGAGGAGAATTTCTGATGCTTTTTGAGATATGATGTCACTAACCTTTTCTTTTAAGCTTCTAGCTCCGGTGAATTGGCACATGGGAGTGTGTCAAAAAAGGGGGAAGTGGAAGTTGAGTTTGAACATCAAACAATGGTGATATGAAAATTTCTATGAGTTTATTTTTGTGTTTAATAATTTAGCTATGGTAAGACTTAAGCTTATAATGTGTTAGACTTAGAGATGGTTCATTAATTTTTGATTTCTTTTACACACACATAGATTATGATTAGAATAAGTCCTGAACATAATATTTTAAACCAAGTTTGAATCATTAGAAGAACAATGGATAACAATATTAGATTATCAAGGCTAGGGAGAGAGGTGTTTTGGTTTTCTGTCTCTTGCAGAGGAAGGAACAGACACCAGACGGGGACACAGAGATATGGGGACCCTTCACAGCAGAGACAGATGTAGGGACTGCCAAGACAGCAACTGGGGTCAAGTGTCATGACGGTTGGGCTCCTTGAGAAGATGGATCCCATAAACACAGCAATAACCATGAAGGGGTTGGCGAAAACCAGGAACACCAGACCAACAAGGTTCGAGAGGCTCTTGGCGAAAAAGGGGGACACGGCGGTGACCCCAAAACACACAGATCTTTGTTTGAAATCGGGGCAGAATAATCCCCAGAACTGTGCAACGACTAAAGGGTGGTCTAACCCCGGTCGAAGAAAGAAGCTGAGAATCACCCAACTGGAAGATACTGGTAGCTGCAGCAATAAAAATAAAGGTTAAAAGCTCTTTAGACAGAGGTTCTAGTCTAAGTACATTTGAAAGGTATAAGGTGGCATCAAAATGGGGGTGGAAAACTGGAGCACCAAAATAAAGCTGTGGGAGAATTGGGGAGTGATGGGAGTGTCATCTGTAACTGTTATGGTTGTAAATCTAACTTTTCTCACATCTGAACTGCGTGAACACAGAGGTCATCCCACATATGGTTCACCCGTTAAAGGGGGACAGAGGGCCTCAGGACCAAGAAGAACTGGACCTTGCAACACTAGAGTGTATGTTGTAAGTGATCTCTTTGAAGAAAAGAGATCAAAGGGGGAATTGTGATATTATTCTGTTATCATATGTTACCTTATATATGTAATCAAAGTAGTTGAAGTATGATACTGCTGTAGATCATATTATACCCTTTAATATAGAGTGTGTGATCAGTATGTAGTATTAGTTTGCATTATACTTCTGACTTAAAAGCGTGTGAAAATCATTAGATCTATTGGATTGACCTGTATTACTCGACACTGTTGAATGTGTTACACTGTTTCTTGACATTTCATACTGCTGAATCATGAAGAGAATGTTGTGTGCAGAGGACCTTGAGCAGATAATAGAAGAAACAGACCACATTCCATACCCCCACCTTTCAGAAGAGCAGAAAGACAGGGAGCCGAGGTCATAACTTAGGCGCCGTAAGAGAGAAAGAATGTAATGTTTAGGCTCTTACGACTAGGTGGGGGCCACTAGAGGGTATAAAAAGCTGAGGAACCCGTCACCATTTTGAGACTTGCTGTGACCCTCTGCAGGCAGGTCTCCCCATCATGATGGTTCTAATGCTCATAAGTATTGAATTGTATGGAAATAAATGATTGTTGATTGAGCATTTATACACCGAGTACTGTCCTTCCTTCAGCCCAAAGATTCAAAGAATTGGGAGATTTCAACAGAGACAAAGATCTGGAATTAATTGCAGGTACATTGGGAAAAGTGATAGAAAAGATCAAAAATGGATCAGGAAATTGAATTTCTAAAATGTTAATATTTGTCAGAGCAAAATCAAAAAAATCATCTAAGTGCTGCTCATATCTACCTGTAGCTGGAGGAGAGGTGACATTCACTGGCCCTGAAACAGTGTCCTGTTTTGAGTCAAGTATCTCTGCTGCACCATCCACTGTGTTAAATAAACTATGGCCTGCTGCAAGTCATATCAAAAGAACAACAATTATTACAAAACAAATGTCCCCTGACAAACAAAAAAGTGTTGATGAGGAGGATTTTTTTTGTCTAGGCTTTAAACCACATGTCTGTTCTTCTGAGCACTAATATACACACAAGAAATAGGCTTTTATGAAAACACTAAATCAAACACTGCTAACAGTGGGAATAAAGGGATTATTTTACTGCATTAATAATATAACTTTATCATTAAATTGCATTAAACTGTTTATCACAGCTACTGGCATCAGATTAACATTTTTATTGCATGTGCAGCCATAATCATTGTATACACACATTTGCATATTGTGCTTAGTGATGGGCAGATGAAGCTTCATGAAGCACTGAAGCGTTTCATCCAATTGGTTCATCCCAGCGCAAAGCTTCTTAAAGCTTCATTTGCTCCAGTAGGACATCTACTGGACGTAAAAATATTAGTTGGCATGAATTTGAAGAGTGTGGCCTTTTGCACACAGCCTGTAAATGTCAACAACAAAAGGAGTGTGTAAAACATCTATATTGTAGTGATGGCTGTTTACTGTGTATATTTATGCTGGCAGTATGGAAAATGATTATTTGGAAATGCTTAAAATGGAAATGATCATTTACTGTGAGGTGAGGTGTGGTTGGGGTGTGGACAGTGGTTGTGCTTTTGTAACGTTGAGGTATGGAGAGCTACACACTGAGGCTTTGAGCCTCAGTCCTGCCTGTTCACATTTTATTCTGTAAAAACTAAATTTTCACTGCTTTTATAACCTTTAGTGGGGAGAACACAGCTAGGATTTAATGATTCAACAAATCTTTTGAATCCTTTGTCCTCCACAATGCTAAATGGCTGGGAGTCCTCAATCACCATGCTGACCAGGTCTTCATCTATTTGAGATTGTTCTCCTGAGGAAAGACAATAAAGACAAAGCACAAATATAAATATCACACATGTAACTTATAACAGCTGTATAATATTGTTATATCATTTAGTAACATTACTGCATGCTATATTATCATGGCATTTGATGGCTCACCTGGTCTTGCTCCACAATCGGTGTTCCCCTTATTCTCATGCAAAGCTCTGTAGTGCCTAAGCATGGATGAGGTGTTGTTGTTATATCCCAGCTCCCTGGCACATAGCAAACACTTCACCTTGTACAAAAGTGAAGACAGCTTAACATAGGTTTTATTGCACCATCAGTATTATGGAAATACATCTTCTGTAGAAATTTACATACCTTGTTGGGAGGAATAAGATCAAAATGTTCCCACACAGGGGAGGACATCCTCCTCTTCTTAGCTGGCTCCATTCTCTCCAGACTTTCTCTCCTCACTCTCATGAACCTCCAAACTGTCTCCAAACTCTCACTAACCGCAACTCTCCATCAAACACCTACATTTTGAATGAAGTCTGAGGGATTTATATCGCTGTCATATCTCACGGCAAAGTTCGAACCACTTCATGAACCAGTCACGTGGTACAGCGAGGCTTCGGACGTCATCATTTTCAGCTCCTCCCATAAATGAAGCAAGCCTCAATACGCGCATTGCGGAAACGCCCCCTAAATTACTCGACACAAGCTTCGAGGCCTCGATACAGAACGTCACATCAGTAGTTGTGCTCATAAGAGTTGATTCTCAGTCTATTGAAGGTTTCAAGCTTTGTGAAGCGCGATGTCTTCACAATCTATTGTGTAAGGTGATTTGGAGCAATGGAAGGTTAAAACAGCATTCACGCTTACAGACAAATATGATTTAAATGTAGACCTTTGTAAGCAAAGGCCTTGAATTCATTTAGCTTCTACCTGCAGTTGAGCTTGCCTAGTAAAAAGTGACAGAAGAAGAGTGAAGAAAGTGTAAAGTCCCCAGGGGCTATTCGGAGAATGAATTTAATTACCATGTATGGAAGAAAGTACTGGAAAGAGTAACATCTCTGTCTATTTTAGCTATTTTTAAGTGATGTGTGACACACGCTAGACACAGATACACCCACACACAGGTCGTTATCATCAGATGCACGTTTATTGTGAGTGTCCACAGAATTACAGCAGAACTCCGTTTGACAGCGGTCGGTTTCCCCAGCTTCCTTTCCCTCCGCTCCTCTCCGCCTCACTATATAAAGGGAAGGAAAACCACCATCAGTCCAAACCGCCATCAGCTGTTCTTACCAGCACCGCCCCGTTGAGCCCACTGCACCACTCCACCCCTGCAGCCGCGCGCCGGACCACACCTCCGCCACATGATGATTTACTGTAACTTAAGCATAATTATGTACATTTGTGACGCAGAAGGGGCTGAACCCTGAGATGAATAAAACTATTCTGAATTGAGTTGTTTGGAGAAGATCTATGCTGATGAGTTGCAGTGTATATCTACCCACACGTGTATTCAATAAATCATCATTTGACTGAACTCTTCTGGGCCAGTGTTGGTTTGTTCCTTGCCTCAATATTTCGAATCAGGACACTACCAATACAGATCATTCACAGCTAGGCTAAAATAGAAGGATCTCAGTGATCGTGAAAACAGAGCTATTTAGGAGCAATAAGGCAGCGCAGCTAAAAGAGCCGAAGATCTCAAACACACTGAACACTCCTCACTCACTTGGAGAACCAACTTTCAGACTGATGACGCTGATGAGCTTCAAAGGTTTTCCAGCTCTCTTGATGACATGACACTCATATGTTCCAGCATCATCTTGTCTCACATTCTTCAGAATTAAAGACACGTCTCCATCAGCTATCTGTCTGTCCTTCAGATCCACCTGGTTCTCAAAAGATGGATGCTGGTAATCTGGAACAAGTCATCCATGCTGATATAAAAGGACAAGTTCTTCATCTTCCAGGTCAGTTCTGCTCCACTCTACAACTATGACGATGTGAGCTTGAGCTTGACATGTCAGAGTGACGTCCTGTCCAGACTCAGCTGTGATGATTTTGTGATCTGAAAAAGAGGAAACAACACAGCGCAGTGAGGTTAAAGGTCAAAGTAACACTGTTCACTTCTACAGCAGTCAATCAGAGTGATGATCAGACAGCACTAAACTGTACTTACACACAGAGAATTTTCAATAATATCACTTATCACAAAATTAATGTGTGCAGGCTCATGTTGCCTGCACACACACAGACAAACGGAATGAATATGAAATAATCCTACTCAATTTCTTTGTCTTTATCTATCATTGAAATGGCATTTATCTCCTGACAGGTAAAACTCACCTGCAGAGGTAAACATGCAGAGGCTGAATAACAACAAAGCTGAGCAGAGTGATGCAGTCACAGCAGACATTTCCTCTAGCACAGATGGTCTTAGTTTGTTCTAAATGTCTGTATTTTCAGTGAATAACAGAACATGAGTTTAAACCTGATTGCATCAGATTAAATTTAACGTTTACATAAAATTCAGTTTCCATAGAAATGATTCCAGGTTCAGATACTAATGCTGGATAATAATCACTAAGGCTTTTGAAATCTGTGAGCGAACTGGGTCCTCAGCAGTTCTCTGTGATTAGTAAGTATGTGTCTCTCAGCTTTCTAGTCCAACTGGTCCTGTAATGATTTTTGCTGCGTGCGCATGTGTGTGTGTGTGTGTGTGTGTGTGTGTGTGTGTGTGTGTGTGTGTGTGTGTGTGTGTGTGTGTCTGAAACCATTTTTTTCCCTCTCTCTGTTCTTGTTTTTGCATGATCTGTTTGGTTGAGAAGTGATTTCAAAGTTTCATGTGAGAGATAAAATAGCTGCGGTTAAATTAAGCTGTCTAAAACTGTCAAGGTTCAGCCCAGAGAGAAGAGCAGTTTTATTTTAAACAAGTTCCTCACACCAAGGGGTTTCAGAGGGGAATATTTCTGAAGCTGACACTGGACTCAGCGCTCACAGAGAGAGAGGAGAAAATAATTAGGCTACGTTCACACTGCAGGTCTTAATGCTTAATTCCGATTTTTTGATCAAATCTGATTTTTACGTCTGCTTGTTCACACTATAAATAAAATGCGACAGCAAACTCGCTCTAGTGTGAACCCTCAAAGCAGCCCGCATGCGCAAAAGAAGACGTCACACACAATGCACTCTGTTTAGACCCAGAGCAAACAATATTTCGTCTTGATGCATTCTCAATCATCCAGCAAAGTAAATCTCCAAAAGTTGAATCTGTTCATCTGGACGTAGCGTTTTGTGGGAGAAACGTTTCGTCACTCATCCAAGTGACTTCTTCAGTCTCAGCTGACTGCAGGTTTCCCCAAATCTTATAAGCAGTACATTTGCATAATGACTGAAACCAGCCCACTGAATCAACAATGGGCTGGGAGGTCAGTTCCTTGATCATAATTATACAAAGCTCTCATGACCATTGATCAACAACCACTAACCAAAACCCACTTATCGAAGACCACCATCATTTCCATCAGTAATGGGGAACATCTAAAAGCTGACGTGTACCGTAAACCTACGCATATGGATCAGTATCTAAGGTTTGACTCTCATCATCCATTGGAGCACAAACTGGATGTCATCAGGATCAGGACGCTACAACACAGAGCGAAAACCATCCCCACTGACACAGCGGCCAGGGATGCAGAAGAACAGCACATCAAGAAGGCCCTGAGCCTTCTTGATGTGCTGTTGGCTATCCGATTGGCCTCCCTGCTGCTGCGGAGCCTGGGACGGTCTGCTTGCCTCCACCCCGGGGGGAAGGGTAACCTCTCTTGGGTCTGGGTTCTGTTTCCCCCTCTGGGGGCGAGGGTACCTGGACCCGGCGTGTAGAGTATGTTTGGGGAGTGTGATTGTGTGTACATGTCCATTTATGTCAGTCCTTACGTTGGGTGTGTTAGAGGTTTTCTACATTATTCAATATAACCAAATCTCTATAATACAATATAATCGAGTAAGCCTTATATTCTAACCAAGTATGCCTTATATTGTATGTGTGTGTTCATATATTTTCACACAGGCAAAGCTTATTGTTAAAGAGAACATAATGCATTCCTTACTCAAGTGTTTAAGATGTTTTGACAAGTCATGATATACTTTGTATTCCTCACCTCAGTATGTGATGTCAGATAAGCATGATATACTCCTACATTGTTATTTTCAGAATATGTGTGCAAGGTTAGATAAGCTGAGATAATGCCTGACCCCTGCTCTGACAGTTGAAAGAGGAAGTACTATGTAACCCATTTTTGCCTTATAAATAAAGCAAGCAAGCCTGTACTCGAGTGTGTCTGTCTTCTCAGAGGCATTCACCCGTGTACACGTTCTTAAACTCTGAGTCGGTCTGCCAGTGTCTCATTTTCTCTCTTACTGTGCTTCTACAAATGTCAACCCCTGACATTTAATTGGTCCTTCGTAGCCGGATAACTGACTGTTATTTTCTAACGTCTAGTTTTCCACAGACGGTCTCCATCGGATCCTGACGTCGTGACGCCTGCGCTGGAAGAAATCTGATCAGTAAAACGAAAAACCCGGACACGTGAATTCGATCTCCGGTCAGCGTTCGGCCTTCACGGCTCCAGGACCCGATGAGCACCGGATCCAAAAACGCAGCGCCACAGTAGAGGTGAATATGAAACACTGCATTCCATCAAGCGCTAAAATACGTTGATATTGAGATTTTCCTCTAAAATAGTGTGTAAACCTGGTTAGCGCCGACAGATCTCAGTCCAAGAGGGGCTTAGGAGACAACAGGCAAGAGCGAAATTCTAGAAATCGCTATTAAAAGTTCCGGTTGCTCTGGGTTAGCAGCTGTAACGGAACTAGTTCCGGTCGCTCTAGGGAGTGGCTGCAACGGAACAGGGTGAAGGTGTTACATAAAAAATTACGGAAAATCTCAATAAAAATCATAGAAACGCGCTTTGTTTGTGTTGAAATAGAGGAGTGAGTTGTTTTTACGACCCAATACGCGGTCGAACCACTTCTCTAACTGTTTTCCTGTGTACACTCACGTACTGGTTAAAGTGGGATCGATTAGGTTGTGCGTCATCACGTAAAATCAATAACCGCTCACTCGAGTAGCCAGTGAGTAGAAGCCTGTTATTGATAACCCGCCCACTTTTGGCATACCAGAGAAAGTGTCACAGTTCTGACGTAATTAGTTCAAAATGGGTAATTCTAAAACTAAAGTAAAATTAACAGCAGATGAAGAAAAGCTTGAAAAAAAAAACTGTCAAAATGCAGGAAAAGTCAGTGCAAATAGGTGGAGAAATCCACATAAAATTTCTTGTCCAGCCTGGCAAGGCAAATGTAACCAAGAGTCAATAACTGCTTTAAAAGCCGCTTTGCAAAAGGAGCTGTATGAGGGAAAAAGTCAGAAGAAAAAAGCAAAAAGTAGGACAAAGAAGGGACAAGAGAGATATTAAATGCTATAATTGTGGAAAAAACGGGCATTTTGCTCGAGACTGCAGGAGTGTAATTCAGGAACAGGAAAGTGATGATGACAGGCGTAGAAGGCGTGATGAATGACTAGCACGAGAGGAAGGAAGTGAAACAGATGAAGCGGAGGTTTACAATGTAGAACAACTACTGTTAGGTTCAGAAGACAAGCCAACAGTTGTAATATATGTGAAAGGTGTGCCGTTAAAAAATGTTTTGAGACACAGGAGCTTGTAAAACTGTTTTAACTGTAGAAGTCCCAAATGTAACATTCTCAAAAAACACTATAATCGTGAAATCAGCCTCAGGACATGTGACAAAACAGCATCTAACCGATCCCCTTTTTATGTCACATAGAGATAGTGGCCGCGGCTGCAAAAATCAGTGCATTTATGACCCTCATGCCCAGATTGTATGAAATAAATAAAAGGAAATCATTCATATGAAGACCTTTTCTATAAAAAAGAGAGATGCATAAGGTAGATTAAGGCTGTGTCATTGTTCAGCCAAGGAAAGTGTGTGAAAAGATAAATGTTTTCATCCTGGAGGGTGGGTGAGACTGCAGCTCACTCACGGTCCCTGATGGATACAAAATAAAATATAATAATTTGAAGGTTGGATCTGAGATGAGGCAAACAGAAGACCAGTCTAAAAGTAGGCACAAACCTGTTCAGAGAAAAAGCAAATTTGTACAGATTGGATGAACTATAAATTATCTGTTTGCTGAGTAAGATGATCCTAACTATTAAATTAGCTTAGTAGTAGTATAGTGATATACACTAATAAAATATTGTAATATACTATTGTCAATATATAGACAGAAAAAGATGATAATAATTAATAAAGATATAATATTAATATTGTTATGAAGAAGTCTGCATCAAGCTTAAAGGTTTGCTCAAACTCAGTATAATGACATATGAGATGAAGAAAATAAAAGCAATATCTAAACCAATTAGGTGCATAGAGGCATTTAACCTGCTTGGAAACCTGTCATTTATCCTAGATAAATATTACTGAGATACAGAGCACATCTATAATAACAACTAATAAGCCAAACCCTGTAGATAATAACTAAATCTACAGGATTATGAAGCTGAATTAAATGTGTGGACACCGCTAAGTTGATGAGCATGTTACACATTTATTTTTATTTATTTATTTTTATTTATTTGTTTTTTAGAGCAGAGGCTGCATGCTGTTAAAAGCGAACACATGCAGCTGTCTGTGAGCTCAGTTTCCCCTCACACTTCTGCTTTGTTTCTGGCAGCATTTTTCTTTGTCTTTTTGTTTCCTGACTCATGTATGTTTTTTGTTTTGTTTGATTATTTTGTTAGTTTGGAAACAAATTTGTGCCAATACTTGTGGATTATGGTGACACATAGTGATTAGGCATATGATTAGGCATATGATTTACAAATGCCCAGTTTTAGAACTGTGAGCTATGAACAATGCAAAGTTTAGGAAAAAAAAAATATATATATATATATACAAAACAAAAAACTTCAAAGTTTGAAATATGTAAGATGTGTGAATTCTTTGAAAAACTAGAAGGTATCTAAAATTGCCTCAAGTGAAAATGGAATTCTCTAATGACACTCTGATAGTTAGGTCAGCATAAGGGCCAGAAGGCCTGTGAAACCACAATATCCTTTGAGTGCAGAAGCAAAGGAAAGAATTAGGCCAGTAATTGCAGACATGCAGAAAGCAGGTATTCTTGTGAAAACTAATGAAGCCACGTGTAATACACCAATTCTTCCAGTAAAAAAGACAAAATACAATGGACCCCAGAAGCAGAAAAAGCTTTCATTGAGTTAAAAATAGCATTGCAAACATGTACCGTCTTAGCATTACCAGACTATGAAAAACCTTTTGTCCTCCATGTTGGATGGTGCAGGAGGGTAACTGAAAGCAGTCTTAACTCAAGCTTTTGGAGAAAAAACAACGCCCAGTAGCTTTCTACTCATGTAAACTTGACTCTGTAGCTGCTGGATTACCTACCTGTGTTCAGGCATGCGCAGCAGCAGCAGAGGCAGTTAAAAAATGTGCTGCTCATCAAAAGGATGACACAGAAATAACAAGAGGAAATAACTTTGCTGACAAAGCAGCCAAAGCAGCTGCAGAAAAACACATTGATGTTTTTAACAACAGAAACCATAGATTTTAATACCATTAGAAGTACTAGCAGATGCACAAAAGACAGCATCACTAAGTGAACAAAAATCTTGGTTGAAAGATGGAGCAGAATTAAAAAATAATCTTATGATGTGCAATGGCAAACCAGTCCTTCCAAAACTTTGCATAAAACTGCTGCGTTAGTGACACACGGTAAAACTCATGTGTCAAAAGGAGGGATGATTAATATACTCATAAACAATTCTATACAAAAAATTTTGAAAGTCCAGCAAAAGAGTTTATTAGAACATGCATGATTTGATTTAAGACCAGAGGTCGGTTCCTACACCGCCACACCCATTCCATACAAATTCACATGGAGTTTATAGAATTAACGGCAAACAATTAAACAAAGGTTGAGGAAATGTATGGAAGAGACTAAAAAACCCTGGCCTGAATGTCTAAGCTTAGTTAAGTTATGGATGAGGATAACTCAAGGAGCAGGTGGTCTGACACCATTTGAAGTTGTACATGGTAGACCCTTTCCCCTCCCCATAATTAGTGAGCCAATTAATAAATCCATTACAGAAATGACAATGGCAGAATGGATGACAAAACTGTTTGAAAATAAAGATGTGATTTTGAGCAATCAGCTGCCGTGTGATCCATCTCCAGTCTCTTGCAGGTTGAACCCCGGTGATTGGATTCTGATTAGAGTCCTCCAGCGAAAGAGCTGGAGTTCTCCGCGGTGGGAGGGCCCATTTCAAGTGTTGCTGACAACACCGACAGCTTGTAAGATAGCTGAAAGACCTTCGTGGATCCATCAAAGCCACGTGAAGAAAGTGTTTGCACCACAATAAGACGCCGGTTCCCCCCCACTCTTACGTGAAACCCTGTTGAAGGACAGGGCTGATCGGGTTTTCCCGCCCTGTACCTTCTCGGCAGTGGGCTACTCACGTGGAGCTCGGGTGTGCCTGGTCGCCCTGAAGAACAAACACATAATAAAGAGTGACCCATCCCACCAAAGAGAGGAACCAATGACAACACCGGAGACGCCTGAAATGCAAGGAGCAAACGTGATGAATCTAGGAGAAGAAGAGCCGCCAGCACCAGCCCCAAAGCTGGTATGTTTAAGTGCTTGTCACTTTCAACGGAAACGGTTCATGTGCCGCCTGATCTGGCTGGTGGCCGGCATCATCTTAGGGGTGATGCTCTTCTGGCTGATACCTGGAAGAGCCCACAGAATAACACCAACAATTCCCATCTAACTGAGATGACCCAAGATCACATTCACCCTTGGATGAACAATGCCTGGTACCGATACCTATACAATACCATAGAAGAAAAAGAATGTTATGTTTGTTCTCACATGCCTTCAACTTCAGTCTACCCCACCATCTATGGTCGCATGATGGACAGTCACTGGCAAAGTGAATGTGCAGCAAGCTTTGCCAGCATTGGAAGACAACACTTTACAATCAGCATGAAAGCTTCACTCCCAGGTGCAAAAGGCCTGAAGAATGGAACCTGTGACGACAAATTTTGGCGGCAGGACAAGGACGCCACCCCCTGGGCCATACCAGCAACTGCAACGCGACCTATGGAGGAGTTGGGTATGGGACAGTTAACCTGAATCAACCGGTAAATGGCACCTATTGGGTACAAGGTATGGCATGGCTGTGCGGACAGCATGCATACTTTCTGTTGCCACCCAACTGGTCAGGATGTTGTGCACCCATCTTCATTTCAGATCACACCTTTAAGATAACTGTGTACAACAAGACCAGAGTTAGGCGTGATGTAGAAGTCAAGCCTCATGATGCGATCCTTGGGACAGACGTGCCAGAGAACTTCAAACTCTGGAACACCGGTGAGAAGGTAATACACGCTCTGTTTCCCTGGACAGGAGTAGGAAAACACGCACTACGTATAGAAACGCTAGATTATCGCTTTGGACTATTTTTGAATGCTTCTGCTCGCATTGACAAATCACAGAATGAAGAAATTGATGCAATCCGCATCACTGTCATGCAACACCGAGTAGCTTTAGACATTGTTCTTGCAGAGAAAGGAGGTCTCTGTGTATTGTTCAACAAGACATGTTGCACCTACATACCTGACAACATACACTCAGTAAACATGACAAATGCTTTGAATGTTCTGAAACAACTGAGAGACGCTCAGCAACAGGACTACGAGACCGATGAGCAAGGCTGGTGGGACTGGTTGCTGAGCGGCTCCTGGAAATCTTTGCTGATTAAAGGCCTGTTGGCCCTATGTACTATGATGCTTTTGTTTTGCATTTTTGTTGCTTGCATTATTCCTTGTTTGAGACGCATGGTGATGAGTATGTTTAACCGTACTTTAGGAAATTATGTCCTGATCCAGAGAAATATGGAGGATCCCCATCGCCAGTATGATATGCTAAATATGGAAGACAGGGAGGAGAATCCCTATTATAGTCTTCACAGAGCTGCTATCTAAGTATTTCACCAAATGCTGTTTAGATACTTCACTGAATGACATGCAAGTTGAAAATGTGATTTAACAAGTGACTATGCATTGATGTAAACCTGTGAAATATATTAACAACAGGAGGGAAATGTTAGAGATTTTCTACATTATTCATTATAACCAAAATCTCTATAATACAATATAATCAAGTAAGCCTTATATTCTAACCAAGTATGCCTTATATTGTATTTGTGTGTTCATATAGTTTCACATGAGCAAAGCTTATTGTTAAAGAGAACATAATGCATTCCTTACTTAAGTGTTTAAGATGTTTTGACAAGTCATGATATACTTTGTATTTCTCACCTCAGTATGTGATGTCAGATAAGCATGATATACTCCTATGTTGTTATTTTCAGTATATGTGTGCAAAGTTAGATAAGCTGAGGTAATGCCTGACCTCTCCTCTGACAGTTAAAAGAGGAAGTACTATGTAACCCATTTTTGCCTTATAAATAAAGCCAGAAGCCTGTGCTCGTGGTGTTTGTCTTCTCAGGGCATCCACCCGTGTACACGTTCGTTTGAAACTCTGAGTTGGTCTGCCAGTGTCTGATTATTTCTCTCTTACTGTGCTTTTACAAATGTCGACCCCTGACAAAAGGGCTAAGAAAAAAAAAGCCAAAAAGGCTATCAAATGCTCCACTGTGTGCTGAGCCTGCCTGCTGAAAAACAATGTGCTTCCAGAAGCTACAGGGCTCATCTCAGTTGCAGGGAAGTGAAAACTATGGCTGTGATCCTCAAACAGAAGTGTTTCTGCTGTGTTTTTCTATTGCAGTCCCGTACATGAACTTAAATGACACACTCAGTACACTACCTGAACACACCCATAATGCGATCTGTTTCAGCTGTGTACTGGTGGCTGCACTGACAAAGTATGGCAACAGGGTATTGTGATTTAAGTATTAAATATTCACATTAATCAACAGAAGATGAGTTGGTGTGATAGAGGAAACGCTGCATCAGCAATCCGAGTTTTTTACTCCGACGCATTAACAGCGGGTCACTGCTTACTGGTGAAAAGCCAAACTGTAAGTATCAGGGAGGCTGTTTTTAAATCGCTGTGTGAATGTATTAGGGAGCAGATGTGTTTGCGTGTATAATGCTGATATGCATTCATTCATCAATCACTGAACATAAAGGAGACTGATTGACTTGTTCCCTTTTGTTTTTTTCACCATCAGCAAAACCTTTATGGGAGATCTGGGTGGATGTCAGGTTCAGTGGTTTTAGGATCACATCTCTACTTCTGTGAATGATGTGGTCCTGTTGGCTCCCACTGGGGCAGTTTGCTGCCAAGTGCAAAGTGGCTGTGATGAGAATAAGCACCTCCAAGTTCATGGTTCTCTGCCATGTGGGGTGCATGCTCTGGGATGTTGATTTCCTCTGCTGTAGTGAGCCTTAAAAGACTTAAGACACATAATCTTGAGCAAAATCCATCCTCAAAAAACAGACTCTGAAAAAAAATTGAAATTGACATTAAGTGATGAGGAGCTGTCCTGATGTTCCTGAATGAGAAAGTGAAGAAACGGTGATTCTGGTTCATCCAATTCTTACAAGAAGGCAGCAGCAGGGAAAATTTTATGGTTTGATCCAGGAGTTGAAGCTGTATCACAGTTTTCATACACATGAAAAGATGTCAGTGTGAACTCTGGTTACCAGAGTTGGGACCAGATCATAGGAGGCAGAGAAATCATTTGACAGAGCCAAGTGAACCAGAGTGTTTGGCTATGTGTCTGAGTTAAAATAGTATTTCCATATCATATATTCAGTACAGATGTGCGATTTGAGCTATGCACACACTTGTTGCCCAGTGCAGTGATCTGATTGGTCAGATCTGTTTATTCGGATCCGAAACATCGGAAAAATCGAGATGCTGCATATTTGTCCAGTGAAATTAGATGGTCTGTATGAACAACTGCATAAAGAATAGGCGCCCAAAAGTTGATTCTGTTCATCTGAACGTAGCGTTTTCAGTAGGAGAAATGTTTTGTCACTCATCCAAGTGACTTCTTCAGTCTCAGCTGACTGCAGGTTTCCCCAATCTTATAAACAGTACAATTGCAATACAAAGAATAGGTGAGTTTGAAAAATACCCATGAAACGTTCACACGGATGTTACACCTCCGATGTGAAAAGGCCTTAAGAATGCTGATACAGGTGGTAGAAATTAGCTTCCTCCAAAGGTTGTTTATTTCAGCTGCACTGAAAAGAGCTAGCTGAGGTGGTTCATACCTGGATGTCTTCAAGGTGACTCATTTCAGGTTTGTCCAGCTGGTAGAAGATCCTGGGGTAGAGAGAGGACATGTAACACACGTCTTCCAGTTGGCTTGAAAGCACCTCGGTATAACCCTTGGAGGTAGCAGGGGAGAGAGCAACAGTGTGTTGTGGTGTAGACTGGGTATCTGTAGTCTAGTTGACTAATTAGAGGGTTGGTAGTTCAATCACTGGGTCCAGCCTGCCAAGTGTCCTTGGGCAAGATATTTAACCCCAAGTTGATCTAAAATAATGTTGTCTCTGTCTAAATGTTAAAGTTAGAAAGACAGCATTTAGCTATAAAAAACAAAGTGCTTGTGTGAGAAGAAAAGCACTACATAATAATTAGTCCATTTACAGAGAAGCAGATCAGTCAGGGGCTTCCAGGGCACTTAGCCCCAAACTTACACATTCCTAATCACATGTATATGGAATGTGTGTTTACTTGTCTAGTGTGCCAGTGTTTGATTCTGCAGTGTGTGTGCGTGAGCCACGGCGTCCTGGTTCTGCAGCGTCATCACTGCAGACCTCCCTGCACAGCAGAGCTCATTTATAAAAGAAGCAACCAGCCTAGATTCACCACCTCTGTGTGTGTGTGTGTGTGTGTGTGTGTGTGTGTGTGTGTGTGTGTGTGTGTGTGTGTGTGTTTGTCCATGCATGCACTTGTGCATCCAACCATCCAGATTTACAGCGGATGCTCTCATCCATCATGAGAGATAGAGTGAAATCAGGGAACGAGAGAGAGAGAGTCAGACAGTACTCTGCAGTCTCTCTCTCTCTCTCCCTGGTCTGTGCAGGGCGGCATGCGTTGCATTAACTGTGCCACTAATTTGGTCATTCTCAGTGTCTGAAATGCTTCGTCTGTTGTATGTGCAGTAGTGCTGGGAGGACATCGTGCTTAAAATCAACCAGAGATTTCAATCTCAACAGACACAATATCAGACTCATGGACTACAGGAAAGGATTACTCTGCTCTCTCTCTCTCTCTCTCTCTCTCTCTCTCCCACACACACACATACACAGCATACCATGTTTCAGTATTAAGATGATTTTTACTGTGTTGAAACAATCTTTATTTCCCCTCCCACATGACCTATTATGTTAACGGCAAATATGAAGATGATGATTTCTGACATGTTCTGGAATGTGCGATAGTGGTGACTCATTATACCATGAACACATATGCCATATGTGATAAAAATTAAAATATGTTCATTAGTGCAGCTACTTTTTTATTATTATTTTCTTATTTTTATCATCATCATCATCATCATCATCATCAGGGATGTTGCCACATATAAACTCTGCCTGGGAAAGTCTACAGAGAGCAGGTTATATGGATGTGACTGTGCTCTGCACCTTAAATCCTCAACATTATTATAGTTTCACTCACCAACCCTGAAGCTAGCCATATTATTCATCATATAATTTAATGAAGCTCCAAAATACACAAACAGCACAAAAACAGTGGTGAGATCCAGTTCGGTGAGCAGACACCAGTCAGCTACACAAACACCCACATCCATAAATGTAAGCCCTATCAATTTTGATGCATTAAAAAGAATAAGTAAAAATAATAATAATTCACCCACTTTATGGGCAACTTTCCATAGAGGCCAAACTTCAACTATAAACATACTTTTTATTGCAGTAAAGTTGGTCAATTTTACATTGTAGTTATGGAGATTGATTGGCTTTTGGAGCTAGCCTCAGTTGCCTCAAGTGGACATTATAGGAACTGCAGGTTTCGTTTTTAATTACTGCTACTGCAATGCATACAATTACTTAGAAAGGCAAGAATTTAGAGATAAACATACCTGTATGTGTTAAGCCTATTAACTAGTATATCTATAAATAAAGGAAGTGGACACATAATTCATCTAAATCATCAAAGTACTACTTTGAGAGTACCTCTTATTGTCCAAAACCTGAGTTTACACTGAGATGACCCAGTTGAATCGCTTTTTTTTATTTTGGAAAAGCTGTTGAATTGAGTTTATGACCTGAGTCAAGGTAATGTGTTTCTGGTTTCATGTAGTGTTGATCCATAGACTGCTGTCTGCCCTGCGCGTCAATGGCCACACCTGCGAGATACCTAAAGTCCTTCTCTGTGGCAATCTTTGTGGGAAGGTTAAAACTAACCATTTTTATTTAGACAGAGCTTTTAAATCAAAGATTGTCTAATATTGTGTTGGTCCTCCCTTCACTGCGAAAGCAGCTCTGACCCATTGAGACAACGACTCCAGTAGAACCCTGAAGGCCGGTCTGCTGTGGTATCTGCACTAAGATGTTTGTAACAGATCCTTTAAGTCTTGTAAGTCGTTAACTGGGGACTCCATGAATTGGATTTGTTTGTCCATTAGATCCCAAAGATGCTCAATTGGATTGAAAGGTGGGGAAGTTGGAGGCCAAGTCAACACATCAAACTTGTTGTTGTGCTCCTCAAACCATTCCTGAACCACCACGTAGATGGTACCTGTCAAAGTTAACATACACATGGACTACAGGAGCCAAGAGCCAGCATGGGCCTTCTGACCGGTCTCCCACTATGCAGCCCCATAACAAAGCAACAAACTGTGATGCACTTTTTACTCTTTCACTGAGTGCACCTTTTTATCAAAACCAGCATTATTTTTTTAGACATTTGAGATGCAGTTCGTCTGATCAGACCAGAAAGCCAGCTTTACTCTCTACGGGCATTATTGAACCTTGGCTTGTCCACCACTGATTCTTTTGACAGGGACACCCCACAAAAGCTGCAGTTTTGCAGATGCTCTGACCCAGTTCTCTTGCAATCAGAATTTGGCCCTTGTCAAACCCGCTCATTTTTCCTGCTTCTGACATCAACTTTGAGGACAACGTATTTACTTGCTTCTTAATATATCCCACCCACTAACAGGTGCCATGATGAAGAGATAATCTGGTATTCACATCACCTGTCAGCAGATATAATGTTATGGCAACTTTGCCTTCAGGTTATACCCCTATGATAAATGTATGCAGTACGGCTTCTGAAATTTATTTGGTGGGATGAGCCAAACTGCTGTTAAAACCAATATGTTCATAAGCTTGCATTTTAGCTGTAGAAATATAGTTTGTTGAGAAAAAAAGCATTTTAAACTTTCTTTGGTAAAAAGCTGCTAAATATTTTGAGCAGATTTTATCAGAATTTACTGGTACGAGTGCTGAGTAATATGACGTTTTTGAAGAAAGAGTGTTGGACTCTGGAAGACCCAGAATAATAACTAGTAATCGAGCAGATAAGTGAAATGAAATGTTCCCTACGATGAGTTTATAAGCTGTGAGTTCAAGTGAGACCCTGCAGCATTGGTTATGAGACTACGTGCTACAAAGCCTGGATTTACATTCACAATATCAACAACACCTGCAGGAAGCACCTTAGCTCCCTGTGGCTTGGTGTGTGTGTGAGAGACATGTTCTCACATATACACATTTTCCTTTTCCCTCTTTTCTTACTCTCTATATATTACACACACACACACACACACACACACCCAAACAACCCCCTTGGGACAGCAGTGTGTGTGTGTGTGTGTGTGTGTGTGTGTGTGTGTGAGAGAGAGACAGAGTGGATGTATTGCAGTTCACTCCATTATTGATTGGTCTACTCCCCAGGGCATGTGATACAGACTGGCTATGTTGATTTTCCACTTCACATGCGCACACGCACACATACACAGACTCACACACATACACACAACATACACACACAATTTTTTTGCCTCAGGAATATTGCACAGAGCAGTTCAAGACCAAGTTCACAAGTAGTTTGTGTGTGTGTGTGTGTGTAGGTGTGTGTGTGGGTTAAACGATAGATGTATGTAGGTAGCCACGCAGTAAGCCTTTTAAATTTCAATCAAGCACACACACAAACACACACACTCATAGACACAAACATGCTCATATATATCTGAGGTACTTTAATCACAATATCTTTTTTCCCCTTTGGCACAAAACTTCTATATGCGCTCAAAGCTCTTTGCAGTCATCACTAACTGACTGCAGTCCTATGGCTCCATATGTACTGTGTAGGGGCTTCTAACAACCGTATCAAGTCACTGTGCGTGCTCCACTCATCTTCAGGTCACTGAAGTCATCTTCAGACACCGAGAGTTATCGAGTTGCGATTGAAGTCGGATGGAGTTCATTCAAGTCCCTTCTATAATTCATTTGGCTCCCAGCGAGTGCTTTAGAAGGACATCAAACTCATTTTCATGTTGGAATGGTCTGAGGTTAAGTAGACCTATATTAGGTTATATTGATTTCAGTGGAGTCATTTCAGGAAGATTATATAACGAGATATGATATGAGGAAAGTAGGAGAATGCTTTCAGAGACACAATACTGGAGATAATTTTATCGCTTAGGAGCAAGACCACACTTCAGACGCTCGTATTCCTGTCATGTGTCTATAAATACCTACCTCCCTCTTCCTTTATCTGTCACCCATTCTCATTGGGAGCAGGAGGATCTGGCATGCCTGGTTGGTGCAGCAGATCTTTGGTGAACTCTCAATCATTCTCACAATTAATTATTGCTGTTGGTACATTTTTGGCATTGTGGTCCTTGCTTTTTGAGTTGGAGTCTCTGTAGCAGAGGTTTAACAAATAGGCTAATTGGCAAGCTAATGCTTCCTGGTTTGATTCCAGATGGAGACTTAAATTAAAGCATCTGGTGTAGAAATCTGCCAAATCAAACACGCAGAGCTACTTGCTGTGATGCCTCCTTGTGACAAAGGAGAAGTCAATGGACAGCTGATGTGGATATGTAATTGTCTGTGATCAGAAGTACACTCATCATGGACAATGATGGATAGTTTGGGGATTTTAATCAATTTCTTTAAACTGTTATTTTTCCAGGGTGAAATGATTGTACAGCATGTCTTTTTAATGACTTCAAAAATACAAAGCGGGTGCACAAATTTGGATTTTCTCTAATCTGCACATTTCTGTGTAAGTTATTATGGCAAGTTATCTTGCAAGATGCTAAACATAAAATATTAAGTCAGATCAAGCATGAAAAGGAGAAGCTTGCTACTGTAAAACAACTTAAATTAATTAGCCAATTGGATATGTTGAAGAGCATCAGCTGAGCCTAAGTTAGCACTGAAATCACCCGATTTGCCAAGATTGTGGATCAGGTTGACTTTCTTAAGAGCTTGAAAGAAAGCAACTGGATTTCTTTAAGTTGTTCAAATAACTTCAAGAAGTTCAGTCACCTTCTTTCAAGATTTTAAGACTACCATGACCTGAACGAAGAAAACAAGGTACTCATCAGAGTAATCAATCTGATCACAGTAGTAGTTTAGTCAGGCCACAAAGATTTTAGATGGGCATTTACACTAGTAGAAGGCACTACTTGAATAATAATGATGGATGCTTTAAAAGTCATTGGCTTGTCCTGAACAGGAACAGCTTTACTTGGCAAACCCAGCAAAAGAGTCCATATGCTTTGTATGTGTTCTTAGTTGTTATGTGACTGTGGTTAGGGATTACCCTTGTGGCTCGGGCTGGGTATCGATTTTGATTTCTATAACCGATTCGATTTGATTGTGTTTTGAATATTATAATTCAGATCATTTATCAGTACATATCCATATTTTTATATTTATGTGTAAAAACAAAGCTTGTGAGACTTCATCAGAGGTGTAAATGTTGCACCCTCAGAGAGACATGACTCCATTCTCCTTTTTTTGCAACTTTATTCTCCTCAGTTCAGTTTGGAGTTTACAGGCAGCATAGCGTATCATCAGCAAAACATCGCTCCCTCATGTCTCAGACACTGTTTTTTTCCTGCGCTTACTGATGACATCACACATCTGAACTCCGACCTCCTGGAGCCAGTAAACTACAAAAATTAACTAGAAATGTGTCCAAAAACAAAACACAATTAAACAAGAATAGTCTTTAAAGATTTTCCCAACAATTCAGAAAAATGTAAGTTTTATAACTACTTTTAGAGCGCAACATAAACATCACAGCAGATGCCTTTGTGTCAAAGTAACTGAGGATAAAACACCTGGCCTGGCTTTTTATAGCAGATAACTGCCTTAAAAATATTGTGCAGTAGATCAAAAACTGAAGAAAACCATAAAAAAACATATGAACATTACCTCATGCTGCTGAAGTGAAGCAGAGTAAACTTATAAAGGTTTTATTAAAGACACAGCTTAGCATTTTTTTAATTTGGCAAAATTTGTAAAAGTTTACATTTCTTTGGTATTGAACAGCAGAAATTAGGCTTTCATATAGGAGGTCAGTTTTGATTAAAAAAAAAAAAACAGTGGGCAACAGCGCTGTACACATCGGTAGACTTGTGCATAATAAGAAAGCAAATAACACAGAAAATAGAGATTTTTGATGGTAAACTAGTCTTTGAGTACAGTGAGAGAGAGAAAGAGAGCTGTGTAGGAAGTGTGATTTATCATGGTGGAAGCAAAACGGCAAAGGTAAGAGGAAATTAATGACAATGTTTTTCAAACATGAAGCATAGTTTTGATCTTTTGCTGCTGGTTCAGTGAGTTTTGGTCAGAGTGATGAAACCTGCAGCTTCAGAATCTGTGAGATGTCGGCTTTCAGCACACGACGGTTTGTACGCGTACGTTGCTGTTTTAGCTTTTTGGTGGTTGTTGAAATAGTTTTGAGAGGTTCAAGCTGAGACTGGCATTTCTGGCAAATACATTTGTATTTAAAAATTGATTCAGGATTTAATGAATTAATATTGCATTACTCAAACTAAAATTGATTTGAATTAGGAAAAAAGATTTTTTTAAACCCACCCCTACTTGTGACTGTCTAGGACTTAATTGTGTCAGTCAATAAGTGGTGACAGGAGAAAATGCAAATATGAAATACAGTGGTCCCTCGCTATAATGCGGTTCGCCTTTCGCAGTCTTGGTGTTTTGCAGTTTTGGGGTTTTTTTGTGCAATTTTGCATGCTTTTTTTTTTTTTTTTTTTTTTTACACAGGGCATTGTGCTCTGCGTCCTGACTGGCTATAGACCATTGTGACTCAATCTCATGCCGTGTGTCCTTTACAGTACAGAATGCGTTCAGCTTGTCAAATTTACATAAATCTTCTATCTCTAGCAGTGTGACTCTGAAGTGCTGTACTGTATGTTCGTAAGTTTTCTCCCCAACAAACGCATCAACCTATCGCGGGTTATTTTTAGAACATGACTCCCGCGATAAACAAGGGATCACTATACAACAAACTACACATTTGAGGGTGGATGAAGAATTTGCATATAAAAAAACTGTTTAGTGCATTTTAATTTTGATTTTAAAATCACAATAATCAAAAGAAAAATGTCATTTCCATCTATGGTAATTTCTATTTGGTGCTATGATGGAACGGATGAGGCATTAGCGATAACAGACATGAGTCTAAGTCGCATAGACCACAAAAGGTAGAGCAAATATCTAAATAATATCTAAATTTATCAGAAGACAACATAATCGAGCTCTTGACTTGGCTCAGTAGATGATGATGCTCGATCAGTCTTGTATGTTGGCTTACTCAGTGCAGCAGGTTGCCCAAATAAATATGTTACATAAAGTCTTATACAAAGTCTCAGTCAGTTATATTAAGGTACAAAAGCAGCACTGAAGTGCCGGGCTGACATTAGTTTTGACACATTTTCTATTGTTCCATGTTATATCCCTCACTTTTAGTAAACTGACTTAAAGTAAAATGACCTGGATAAACTTTCTTTTTATTTTTTAACAGCCCTCTGTATCTTTAGCATCATTATTACATCCATACAATATTGATTGTAAATAAGGTTAGCACGTTGTTAAAGCAGGCCATACAAAAGGCGTCATACGTTTTGTAAACGTATGGCCCGTATGGCCATATCGCGATATGGCAGCCTCGCTTCTGTCAGTCTGCCCCAGGGCAGCTGTGGCTACAACTGTAGCTGCCTCCACCAGTGTGTGAATGTGAGAGTGAATGAATAGTGGCATTGTAAAGCGCTTTGGGTGCCTTGAAAAGCGCTATATAAATGCAATCCATTATTATTATTATTATATTACAGCGGGCTGGTGCTTCTGCTTTTGGACACTATTTTATGTTTACATAAGCGTTTAAGGTGAGTGTAGCGTGCATTTGTATTCATTTAATGAGGAAAAAAGAATATGTAACAAGAATATGCTGAGGTTTTGGAAAATAAGTGCCGTAATTAACTTTGCCACCCTTGTATCCTCCCTTAAAGTGCTGCGTCACACAGAATACTGAACACACACACAGGTGAAAACACCATAATAACTTAATCAGTGAGCTGTTTGCGAGTAGTATTTCCCTCCAGGCTCTAGCTGCTCAGGCAAAGCCACTCAGTTCTTCCACTACCTTGTCGCAATTGAAAGAATTGGATTTGCAGCAAGGACAGCTGGCGTGATTATTAAATTCACCGACACAGAAACAAAATACACTTGAACAGAACTTTAGAAGTCAAATAGTAATCATTTGTATACGGTTCAAGTATACCTATAGAAAGTGAGCCACTTTTTTAATTAAAATTCTGAAAGAAAATATATTTTTTTTAATTTCCTATGCGTTTCAAAAGTGTCCAAGTTAAAAACAGGAGAAAAATAACAAGAAATTATTTAAAAGAAAACTAATCATGAACATAAAAGCAGCACTCAAGCAAAAGAAAAACACGAACAATGTAAAAATATGTCAAAAGTTCATAAAATGGCTCAGTAAAGAAAGGATGGTAACCCCTTATTGACAAGGAAAAATCCCCCTTTGAGTCATGATTTCATTTAATTTTTTTGCACTTAGCAAGCAGTTGCCTTGGTCATTGGTCACTGTACCCATGTAAATCATGTCATGCAATGTTTTTCAGAAGGCTGATACAAGATTGCAAAACTAATTGCAACATAAACTCCTTTCAGATAAACAACCACTCTGTATGTTTAAAGCACTCACTGCACAAGAGGCGTAACTTAATTGAGAAAGCATTGCTTTATCCAGCTTCATTAATTAGTGCACATTAAAGTCTCAAATGACGCAAACAGCAGAAGGGTTGTGCTGAGTGCAGACACACACTGGAAGAAATGATGTTTCTAAAGCATAAAATGGTATTACATAAAGTACAAGAAGCAGCTATTAAATTAATGTAAATAATTTAATTAGAACTTTCTCCTTTCTGCTTTATTAGCTATGGCAAGGACATTGGAGGAAGAGTCCTTGAAGGAATAAAACTGTATATTACATTAATAGATGTTTATTATGGACTGTATAATAATATTTTATGCTGAATGTAACTGCGGCTCTGCCACAGGGTTTTACCTGTTCAGATCTCATCCAAACACCTAATTGTAATAGGTGAGAGTATACTGTAACCTCAGTTTACCTGCATATATGTAAGGTGTACTATAACAGGCTCTAGTGAATTAAGTCACAGAGCAAGCCCACACATTAAGTAAAATTGTTTCAGATACTGCAGTCGACTGTAATGCAAAAGAGGAAATAAAGAAACAGCACAAAGACTACAAAAAAATTCATTATTGTTTAGAACAAAAATAGGCATTATAAAATAGGCACTATTTTAATAGCAGGAGTTATCATGCGGTGGTGTTTTCTAAAAACATGACTGATGTTGGGAAATGACCTGAATTTTGTATTCAATTTCAGTATAAGCTTTATTGGAATCTTTACATCCAGAATTAAAACTGCTGATTGAACAGGAGACTCTCTGCACAACCATAAAGACCCTAAAGAAACAAACATTTTGTTAAAGATGCAGTCAGTAATTTTTGGACATTAATTTACTAGATTTTGTACACAGCAAAATCTCCAGTGTTAAATTAACACTAGAGAGTGTCTATATGGGTCCACACCTCTGAGTGTTAAATACAACACTGTTGAGTGTTAAATTAACACTTTTGACAGTGTTATATGTTTAAAAGTAACCTAGTCAGTTTTGAAGATTAACAATGGCTAACACTGAGCAGTGCTGATTTTCTAACACTGGAAAATAACTCAAAATGTTAGAAATATTCCAGTGTTAGAATCTCCGCTCTCTTCCAAACAAGGCGCTTTCTTAAATCTGCCGGGCTTCCAACTTCACCGGGCGGACCACGAAACTGAGCTCTCAGGGAAAACAAAGGGTGGTGGAGTCTGCTTCTACATTAACGAAGGTTGGTGTACTGATGTCACAGTGTTACAGAATACTGCAGCCCAAACTTGGAAACTTTTTTCATCAACTGTAAACCATTTTATTCACCGCGGGAGTTTTCTTCCTTCATGCTTTGGGACATTCTGATCACTGCCTGGTCCATCTTATTCCAGTTTATAGGGAACAACTCAAACGTGCCAAGCCTGTAGTCAAAACTGTGAAGAAGTGGACTAACGCAGCAAAGCAGGAACTACAGGACTGCTTTGACCTCACTGATTGGACTGTTTTTGAAGCTGCATCTGAGAACCTGGATGAGCTGACGGACACTGTGACATCATACATCAGTTTTTGTGAAGATGTGTGTGTGCCAATCAAGACCTTTCACACATACAACAACAATAAACCATGGTTCACTCCTAAACTCCAACATCTTCATAAGGCCAAGGAGGACGCCTACAGAAGTGGTGACAGGGCCCTGTACAAGCAAGTCAGGAACACACTGACCAAGGATATCAAAGCAGCTAAATGGATCTACTCCCAGAAGCTGAAAGAACGGCTCTCAGCCAACGACCCTGCGTCAGTGTGGAGGGGCCTGCAGGAAATCACCAGCTACAAACGCCCCACACCCACTGTTGAAGCAAACAAAGACCTGGCCAATGAGTTAAATACATTCTGCTGCAGGTTTGAGACGGACAGATTCTCCTCCCCAGAGACATTGTTTCAGACACTGACCCCAACACACCTCCCACCCCCCCCCCCCTTCCCCCTCACCCTCCCCATCCAGTCACAACGACAACCCCCACCCTCCCCAATCCAGACTCAACAGACCTCCATCACCCTCTCACCCCCTTTCCTCCTCCCTGAAACTCAGAATACACACTGAGGATTGAGCCGACTATTTCAGAATCAGAAGCCCCCCGGCCAGACGGTGTCTCGCCCTCCTGCCTCAAAAACCTGTGCTGACAGCCTGGCTCCACATCTTTACCTGCATCTTCAAACAGATCCCTGGAGCTGTGTGGAGTTCCCTTCTGCTTCAAACGCTTCTACATCATCCACCTGTTTCCCAAGAAACCCACCAGTACAGGATGACTACAGACCTGCCGCCTTGACGTCTGTGGTCATGAAATACCTTTGAACAACTGGTGTTAACCCTCTGAAGGACAATTACAGGCCACCAGATGTACCCTCTGCAGTTTGCCTACCGGGCAAACAGGTTGGTGGATGATGCAGAGAACAGTTGGCTGCATTACATCCTGCAACATCTCAACCGCCTGGGAACTTATGCCAAGGGTCCTATTTGTGGACTTTTTCTGCTTTTACACCATCGTGCCTGAACTTCTCTCCTCCAAACTCTCCCAGCTCAGCGTGTCACCAGCTACCTGTAAGTGGATCGCCAGCTTCCTGACAGAACAGGAAGCAGGCAAGTGAGGCTGGGGGAGATCACCTCTGAAACTCGGTCCCTCAGTATTGTTAACCCTCTACACTAATGACTGCACCTCTAAGAACTCGGCCGTAAACTCCTGAAGTTTGCAGATGACACCACCATCATTGGCCTCATTCAGGATGGTGATGAGTCTGCATACCGGCGGGGAGTTGAGCGGCTGGGTACTGTGGTGCAGTCAGCACAATCTGGAGCTGAACAGCTTAAGACTGTAGAGATACAGTGGACTTCAGGAGACATCCCTCAACACTGCTCCCCCTCACCATGTCAGACAGCCCGTGGTTGACTGTGAAGATCTTCAAGTTCCTGGGTACCACCATCTCCCAGGACTTGAAGTGGGAGACTAACATCTCCTCCATCCTCAAAAAGACCAGCAGAGATGTACTTCCTGAGACAACTGGGGAAGTAAATAGTCCTTCCACAGGAGCTGCTGATCCAGTTCTACACTGCAGTCACTAAGTCGGTCCTGTGCTCCTCCATCACAGTCTGGTATTGTGCACCCACTAAACAGGCCAGGAGCAGACTGCAGCGGACTGTACGAGCACAGAAAGGATCATTTGGCGCACTCCATCCAGGACCTGTACCTCTCAAGAACCAGGAAACGGGCAGGGAAAATCACACAGACCCTCACACCCTGGACACAGACTTTTTTATCTGCTGCCCTCTGGCAGACGGTATAGAAGCCTGCAGACCAGGACCACCCGACATAGGAACAGTTCTTTCCCCTCGCCATCTCCCTCCCTAAACAGTTGACCTGTCACACTGCTCCCACTAGCAGACTGCAACTGCACCTTATGTACATTCTGTGGTATTCATTCCACCTCATTTCAGTTCTATCATCCTGTTATTTTATGTATATAAGTTTAGATTATTTGGTTATTTATAGTTGGTTTACACAGCTTTGTGTATGTATTTGTATGCATGTGTAATGTATATATAGACACGTGTGTGTGTGATTTACATTGTTGTGCTGAGAGTCACCATCTAAATTCCTTGTATGTGTCTGCACATATACATGGCCAATAAACACGATTCTGATTTCTGATTATACTTTCTGCTTCCCTCATGTTCTTTGTATCCTGTCTAGCCTTTGACACAGTGTTGGATGTTCCTGTTATGTTATTTCCTCCTTTATTTTTTTTAACTCTTGGTCACCTTTCTGTGTTATGTATTCAGATTTCTTCCCCTCCTCTTATTTCCTGAATTCTTAAATTTCCCTGAGTTATTTTTGTTCATTGTCATGTCATATAATTATTTTTTACTGTTGTCCCCCATGCTCCCGGGGTTACCCCCCCTAGCATGTCCCCTGTTTTTCATAGGCTTGGTTTTCATCTGCCTTTTGGATGATTCTTTTTTTGCCCACAATAAAAGCTTCATTCTTACTTAATTACTGCCTGCTTGTGAGTCTGATTTAAGGGTTCATGTTTATCATTTAACCATGATGTATTTTACCTCCTAACATTCCAAAATGAACAAATAAAAAAAGAGAGTGGTGTAAATAACCTTCTTCCAAATGGGGAAGGGGGTGTGCCAAGCTATTATCACAAATAAAGGGCCAGAACTCAAAAGAGCTTGTAGAACAGACTTATTGGGTATTTTTCTTTGAATTTGATCATCAACTATTCGTTTGGTTTTGAGAAGAGAGTATGTTGAAGTTTTTTTGTTTTTTTTTTACTTTCCAGCAGCCTCTGTTTGTACGTTACTTATTATTGGAAGTCTTACATTTTAGGTTTATCTTACTTTTGGTTTCTGAGCATTTTGTTTAAAGCAGAGTCTGGTTTTCGATTAATTGACTTGTTATTATGTTGTATTTTGAAGTATGTTATCTTCTGCTTTGTTTTTTAAGTGGTTTATTTTTCTAGGGTTGTTCTTTGAGTCTTCTAAATCTAATATTTGTTACTTTGACTTTTGTCTGTCCCTTCTTCTGTCTCATCTTTGCCTTTCCAGTATCCTCCTGTCTCTGTTCCTCCCTGTGTTAAGTCACTCTCTTTCCCAGTTTACTAGTTGTGTCTCACTTGTGTTATTTGGTAATCATTATCTGTTGTGTCTGTATTCCCAGTCTCGTTATGCTATTGTTTTCACCTGTGCTTAGGTCCTCACGTTTTCTCCCCTTAAACATCATCTCTCTCATATTGCTCCGTCTTCCCTTGTCTGAAAATGTAGCCTAGGCCTGAAATATTAATCACTGCTGTTGTTTGTTCATTCACGAGAGAGCATGCTCTCTTAATGCTCTGCCTCCACCAGACTTGGGAGGAAGCAATTACAAGGACACAACTTTTGATCACTTCCTGTTATTGTGTTTGATGAAAACCCTCGTGAAGAACCCTGTCCTAGTGCTGGTTTGTCTATGTTAGCACAGCCTCAGCGGATTCTACATGAAGATACCATCGTCTATAAGCTGTGTGAGAACAGCTGGAGGCAGCTTGCAACATACTTGAACCTGCCATTTAGAGATATACAAATGCTCTCAGGACTGCTGTAGTGTGTGACAGCGTGGCACCTTTGATGCCAACATCACTACAAGAGCCACAGCAGTGATCATCCATTTGCACAGCAGTTGCAGCAGTCGCTCACATTTTCTAACTCTATCCTTGCATAACTGTATAAGTTTCTTGTCACCACCAGTTGACCACCACCATCATGCCCAAATTCATTTACTTTTCTCTGACGTTTAGATTTGTCACACTGGACACTACCGATGGTATGGAATTCCAACCTGTTATGAAATTTGAAGCTTGAGATTTTATTATCAAGAAATAGTTATGAAAAAACTGTTCTCCTGCTAAAGATTATGAAAATAGACATGATAAACTGCAATACCTACTTTTGCTTACTTTTCTTTAAATGTCTAAAGCCTTCAAAGGAAAGATATCGTGGTCCTGCATCCTACCACCACTGTTGAAAATGAGAACAAGGAGGTCATTAATCTAGCAACCACAGACAAGTGGCAGACATCCTGGAACTGTACTATGATGGAGAAGGAGGTTTTTATCTAACCATGGATACGTTTTCTAAAGAGAGAAGGCTGATTGAGATCTGCTCATGTGCAGATAAGAGCCGTTATGAATAAGTGCTTTTGAGATAAAATGTATAATAATGCGCAAGTATCAAGATAGAGAACAGAATGATTTTTCTCTTCACCTCTTCAGGCAGGTGCTTGGAATACACCACAGTCTGGACATGCTGCATAGCGCTAAAAGAAATTGCTGGTGTAAGTTAAAGGGTGGTGTCTTCATGTTGTTCTTTAAACAATCACTACGTACATTATTTATTGTTATATATTATCCATGTTTATTTTACTTTTCCTTCAAGGCAGCGAAGATCAAAGGGCAATCACCATTTGTGTTGGTGTTATAAGACAGCTGAGACAACTGGGCAGTTTCTTGTTGTTGGTGTGCTGGCTCAGTCACTGCAAAATGAAGAGCTTACCTGCTCTCCACCTGCCTGCCAATTCTCCAGCCAGCCAAGTATTCCTCCTGAGTACTCCTCAGGAGTATGGACAATTCAAGAAACCTTTTTTAAGTAATATGTCATATGAAAAGGCATGGAAAGAGCTATACAACATATTTTATTTTTTCAATATAATGCCCTGTGACAAACTGTTCTTACAGCTCACAATAAAGTCAATAAAAGAAAAACAGACACTGAAGGTCATATGTTGATAGGTACGCAGCAGGAAGATTAATGTTGGAAAATTCAACTTGAATTCAATTTTAAAAATCTGTTCTGGTCCTGGTTTTTACTTCTTCCCAGTCATATTCAGGTTACCTCAGAAGCTGGAATTCTCGGGGGATGTTGTTCCCAATTAAATGTGTCTCAGTACACTGTTAACCTTTGCTGTATTTTTCACAGTAAAATA
>NW_024387456.1:0-9321 GCF_900408965.1 Simochromis diagramma | reverse complement strand
TTTAAGCGGAAACGAAAGTGTCAAACAGCTTAAGTAGAAGGATTTGATGTTTGTGTTAAAATACCCTCTTAAAGCTGAAATACTGATTCAACTTCTTTACTCAAGTAAAGGTAAAGAGTCCAGGCTCTGAAATGTACTCACAGTATTAAAGTAAAAACTCCATCTTTGAAGGAAATTTCTGCCAGTTTTTGTGTTACCTGAATTTCTACCTCCAACATTAATATGAGAAAATTATCTGAACTTTTATTCTAATAAATTTAATCAGCTTGAACATTTTGTAGCACAAAAGTAGAAAAAACTCAAAGGGAATAAAAAATAGCTCAATTTGCTGTTGCCTGCATTGTAGATGGGCGGCTTTGCCTCAACACCTAAACAGGAAAATGAGTTTAGTCAAGTATTAAAGTGGGATTGAAGAGGTCAGGAAACCAGAGATCAGGTGTTGTGGTGCAGCATGGTCACAAGAATCATTTAGAAATGGGTCGAAATATTTTCTCTTCTAGATTTTTTGCACAGTCTGATGTGCTGCTGCTCTGAGGTTTACTGCTCTCTGTGCACTTAGAAAACTGTGAGGTACAAGTAGATTTGACACAAGTTATAATGGCTGATTTCCATATAACGGTGGAATACAGGGACTTAATCGTTAAGTAAGAAGAAAGTTTGAAGCCTAATCTTGAAAGTACAGATCGTGTCTGTCTCCTGAATCCAAACTGGAAGCTGGTTCCACAGAAGAGGGGCCAGAAAACTGAAGGCTCTGCCTCCCATTCTACTTTTGAATACTCTAGGAACAACAAGTAGGCCTGCAGAGCGAGAGCGAAGTGCTCTAATAGGGTGATATGGTACTACAAGGTCATTAAGATAAGATGGGGCCTGATTATTTAAGACCTTAAATGTGAGGAGCAGGATTTTGAATTCTGGATTTAACAGAAAGCCAATGAAGGGAATAAAGGAGAAATCTGCTCTCTCTTTCTAGTCCCTGTCAGGACTCTTGCTGCAGCATTTTGGATCAGCTGAAGGCTTTTCAGGGAGTTTTTTGGACGTCCTGATAATAATGAATTACAGTCGTCCAGCCTCGAAGTAATAAATGCATGAACTAGTTTTTCAGCGTCACTCTGAGACAGGATATTTCTAACTTTAGAGATGTTGCACAAATGGAAGAACGCAGTCTTACATATTTGTTTAATATGTGCATTGAAGGACATGTTGTTATGGTTCGAATTTGAGGAGAAGACAAACGACTGCATGGTCTCAGTAGGTGTCAGAATAGGTGATTTTATTATACATATGTACATATGGGGAAGATGAGCAGCACAAGCCTCTAAGCGCTGATCTCCCTCCGAACAACCACGTCACAAGGTTTTTATTACAATGATGACGTCAAGTCACATGGTAAGTAACAGTCAGTTCCCAGAGCTCAGGAAGTTTCCCCTTATATGGCCTCCAGATGTTTTCACTCAGTCCAGCACTCAGAGAAAACCAGTGTGTGTGGTGTGTATATCTATTATAAGTGTGTGTGTGTCAAACAGGGACCATGTAGGGGCCTTGTCTTGAGACGCCCTCACAGTTAGATATTACTGGACATGATAGCAGTTTGGGCCTGTTCAGAGAGTTTACCTAATATGGACATGAACTGCTAGTTTTTAGAGAAAAACAAGTGTGTATTACATTTGTGCCTTTTGTGAAAGTATATCTATCAGAAAACTGTCCTCAGACGACCCTCCTATTCTTATTAAGTGTGTGTGTACACATGCATGTGTTATATAAGAGCGTCTTTAAAGGCCTGTGTACGTGCAGAACTGAACATAGAACTAAGGCAGGGTCCAACAGGACCCACAGACTTCTGAGTGGTTACAGAACTGTGAAACAGCTTTAAGCAAATAACAAGAATAGTACAGAACAACAGTAGACTGATTAAAGTACTGATAATCTGTGTAGATTAATATTCTAGTCAAAGTCACCTAGATGTGATTCAAAGATTATTCTGTCAACTGGTTCAACAATGGTAAATGATTAATGGTTGATACTTCTGATTATAACTGTGATCATAAGAATACAAAATAAAATATCTCCTGGTCACAATGTCCTGGTCAAAAATGACTCCAAGGTTCCTCACAGTGTTACTGGAGGCCAAGGTAATGCCATCCAGAGTAAGAATCTGGTTAGATACCATATTTCTAAGGTTTTCAGGGCCGAGTACAATAACCTCAGTTTGATCTGAATTAAGAAGCAGAAAGTTAGCGGCCATCCAGGTCTTTATGTCTTTAAGACATTCCTGCAGTTTAACTCATAGGTGTGTGTCATCTGGCTTCATGGACAGATAGAGCTGGGTGTGCTATGTCTTCTGATGATGCTGCCTTGGTGATTTTAACATCCATGTCTGCTGTGACTCTAAACTTCTGGTCAAGGACTTTTTAAATATTATTGACTCTTTTAATTTGACCCAGTGGGTTACTGGTCCCACGCATGAAAAAGGTCACACACTAGACTTGGAGCTTTCCCACGGGCTGGAGGTATGCATCACAGAAATATCTGAGTTGGGCATCTCCGATCATCTTCCTGTGTTGTTCACTGTAACGCTGCGCTGCTCGGTAGATAAGCCGTGCGCCTCAGCGCGTAAAAAGCGAGCGCTTAATGCTCTAACAGCGCCGCTTTTTCTGCTGCCTTTATGGACTCTGGAATAATGAACTCCAGCTGTTAAAGTGTTGAGGACCTTTCGGACTTTCTTCATTCTACCTGCACTGATATTTTGGACTCTATTGCTCCGTTCAGGACTCTGCGCGCTCAGCATTTATCAGAGCTGTGGTTGAATGAACATACGCGCTCCCTTAGACGTGACTGTAGACGCGCTGAAAGGAGATGGAAAAAGGACAGATTGTATGTTTCTCTACAGATTTTAAGGACTTTCTGTCTTTCTGCTCACCAAGAAGCTGTAAAACCTGCAGACACAGTTTGTCTTAAACTTAGTGTCAGTAAACAGTCACAGGCCTCAGGTACTTTTTAATGTCCTCAATCGCTTTCTTCGTTGACGTGATAATGTCAGAGTCATTTCTTCACCAAGTATTTGTGATGATTTTTTAGCATTTTTAACAACAAGGTTCTATCTATTAGGGCTCTTGTCTCGCCGACTGCTGCCTCAGATCCGAGTCTTTCTCCTGTGTGCTCAGCTGTCTTAGAGCAGTTTGATCCCGTCTCCCTTAATGACTTGACTGCAGTAGTTTGTAACCTAAGATCATCACACTGCCCCTCTGATTGTCTCCCCCCAACTACTCTTTCAAGGATTGTCAGGTTGGAGATCGGCCTATAATTAGCTAAGACAGCTGGGTCTAGGGATGCTTTTTAAGTAAAGGTTTAACTACAGCCAGCTAGGGATGGGTACCGTTTAGATTTGAAAACCTGCTAAATCAGAATCAGTTGCTGATGATGTCTTTTTTCTTTTACATTAATCATGTATAATCTTAACTCAAAGTGAACATAGACTTAATTGAAGTAACTCAGATCAGCCAATTCAAAATGCTAATTCAGTCAACTCTGGGTTCATGGCTAGACTCAGTTTGTTGGCCCTGCACCTTAAAACTATTCCCTGTTTGTCCCTCATGTTTTTTGGATATTGTTTTCACATCTTATGTCACGGCTAGCGGGGCGAGCCATGTTGAATTTAATAAAGGACCCAAGATGCGGACACTGCTGTGAAGTGAGTGAGCTTTATTGAAACGGTGAAGTGCAGTGGAGATGGCCTGTGCAGAAGCTAAGATAACCTCAACTGAAAAAACTAAAAAAACTAACGTGAAACCTTAAACGGAGACAAGGGGAGACAACACAGACGAACCAGCAACAAGCAGGAGAAAACAAAGGGCTCATATACACAAAAGAACTGTTGAAATAAGAAGAGAAAATGCTCTCAATTATGGAGACAGTCAAATGGTTTATTTATGTTTGATGTGTGCTTTACATTTGTGTGGCTGTTAATAAAGTTAGCGCGCTCTAGGGGGCGTATGAGTTCATCAAAAAATGGCCGAAGGCTGATGTGTGATTATTCCTCCCAAAATGTCGTTGATGAAGTTAGCTATGCACGTTAGATTTTACTGCGCATTTTCATACCTCTGCCAACAGGTTATGGGCCCAGGAACCTAAGAAGTTTTCCAAAAGAGTCCATGTCGTTTTGCCACCGAGAGAAACGTCGCGACGTACTGCGCACTCGGTGAGGATTAGCATACCATGCTAGCGCCATGAGCCGACGAGCTGCTGAGTCAAATAGCCGTTGGGCTCGGCTAGTTTTTGATGGAGATGAAAAGAATTACGAACTATGGGAGACGTTATTTTGAAGCAGCCTACCGACGCGGAGGGAGAAGAAGAGAGAGCAAAGAATGTAGAGGCCTACGCGGAGCTGATCCAGTTTCTGGATGACAAAAGTTTGTCTCTTGTTATGTGAGAAGCAGCGGATGATGGACGGAAGGCGCTGGGGATTCTAAGAAACTATTATGCAGGTAAAGGAAAGCCTCGTATAATTAGCCTGTATACAGAACTCACTTTGCTCCAAAAGTCCAGCAGTGAGAGTGTGACTGAGTATGTGATACGAGCAGAGACAATAATCACAGCCCTGAGGAATGCTGGTGAAACTTTGAGTGATGGGCTATTGGTAGCAATGGTTTTGAAGGGACTGCCAGAATCGTTCAAACCGTTTGCGATCCATGTCACACAAAGTGAAGTTGAAGTGACTTTTGCTGAATTTAAAACTAAACTGCGAAGCTTTGAAGACACAGAGAAAATGCGCGCCGCAGCGTCAGATGACAACATCATGAAAGCACGTGCACGACCGAGCGACAATCCCACGTTTGAAAAATCGAATGACCGTGGGGCCGGCAACGCAGACATAGTGTGTTTCAGATGCGGACTAAAGGGACACAAAGCCAGGACGTGTCAGCGCAAGCAGTGGTGTAGCGAGTGTAAAAGCTCCACCCATCCGGACTCAACATGCAGACGGAAACGGCGGCAAGACAATGCACGGAAAGTTTCCGAGGAGTCGGGTAGCAAAGACTACGCATTCCGGGTAAGCAGCGAGGGTGCAGCGTTCCAGTCAGAGCATGGCATCAACAAAAAGGGTCTGATGGTGGACACAGGGACAACTTCGCATATTGTTACAGATATAACGAAGTTCAGGAGATTCGACGACAGTTTCCAGCCCAAGTCACACTACATAGAGTTGGCTGACGGCACCAAGTGCACTGGAGTTGCAGAGCAAAGAGGGGAGGCAAAGTTTTGCTTGATGGACAGCAGGGGGCAGTGCCACAAAACAACCTTGAAACAGGCACTGTACATCCCATCGTATCCACAAGACATCTTCTCTGTGAAAGCAGCTACCTCAAATGGAGCAACTATGATCTTCAAGCAAGGAAAAGACACCCTGCGACACAAAGACGGTACAAGGTTCCCAATATATGAGTACAACAGACTGTACTACCTACAAACAGTAAACACTGAAGGTAAAGACCAGTGTAAGGGTTGCTATGACATGCAAACATGGCATGAAATTCTTGGTCACTGTAATTATGATGACATTCAGAAATTACAGGGTGTTGTTGATGGTATGGCAATCAAAGGAAAAACAGATAAATCTGTCTTGCATTGTGAAGTGTGCACACAGGGAAAGTTTGTTCAAACTAGAAACAGGGACCCTGATGCACGAGCCAAAACCGCCTTAGAGCTGGTACACACAGATCTAGCTGGTCCAGTAGACCCAGAGTCCAGAGATGGATATAGATTTGCACTATCATTCACTGATGACTATTCCAGTGCAGTGTTTGTGTATTTTCTGAAAAATAAGAGTGACACAGCAAAAGCAACACAGAAGTTTTTGGCTGATACAGCCCCGTATGGGCAAGTTAAATGTATCAGGTCTGACAATGGAACAGAGTTTATGGGAAATGAGTATCAGGCACTCCTTAGCAAAAATGGAATCAGGCATGAGACCTCAGCACCATACTCACCACACCAAAATGGTACTGCAGAACGCAATTGGCGTACTCTTTTTGATATGGCCAGGTGTATGTTAATAGAGAAACAGTTACCTAAAGAGTTGTGGACTTACGCAGTGCAAACAGCAGCTGTAGTGAGGAATAGATGTTTTAACACACACACAGAACAGACACCATATTTAATGCTGACAGGAAGAAGGCCAAACCTTTCCAGGATGCAGACATTTGGGTCAGTGTGTTATGCCTACAGGCAGAACAAGAGAAAACTAGACTCAAGGTGTGAGAAAGGAATTTTTGTTGGATATGACAAGATCAGTCCAGCTTATATGGTCTACTACCCAGACAGTGGGAAAGTACAGAAGCATAGACTGGTGAAGTTTGAGACTAAAACAAGAGTAGAGAGACAAACACAGACTGACAAGGTGCCAGATGATGAGGGTGACTTTGAGACACCAAACAGGTTCACCAAGACCAGAGAACAGACTGATGTGAGTATAGAACACACAGATACTCAGGAACAGATCCCAGTAAGCATGTCTGAGATGAGCAGCCAGTCACAGGAGAATGAACTCGACTGCGAGGCTGCAAGGTATCCTTCCAGAGTGAGAAAAAGGCCTGGGTATTTAAGTGAATATGTTTACTGATAAGGAGGATTGTGATCAAGTACTTACAAACATGGATTATTGTTACAGAGCAATGTGTAACATTCCCCAAACATTCAAGGAAGCAATAACTTCATCTAACTCAGAGAAATGGGTCAGTGCAATGGATGAAGAGATGCAATCACTAAGAGAAAATGACACATTTACCTTAACCACTTTGCCTGAGGGTAAGAAGACAGTGGGGGGTAGATGGGTGTACGCAGTCAAAAACAATGTTGATGGATCTGAGAAGTACAAGGCACGTTATGTTGCTAAAGGATATAGTCAGAGGATAGGTGTGGATTATGAAGAAACATTTTCCCCTACTGCTAACCTGACTAGTATCAGAGTGTTGATGCAAAAGGCAGCACAAGAAAACGTGCTTTTACATCAGATGGATGTTAAAGCTGCCTATCTTCATGCACCAATAGATTGTGAGGTATTCATGGAACAACCTGAGGGTTATGAGGTAAAATCCGACACAAATGAAAAACTGGTGTGCAAGTTGAAAAAGTCGCTATATGGGCTAAAACAATCAGGCCGGAATTGGAACAAGTTGTTGCATGAATATCTGAGTGAGAACAACTTCGTGCAAAACCCCGCTGACCATTGTGTTTACACAAAAATGACAGAAAATAAGAAGGTGATTCTGATTGTATCTATTTGGCTACATGCACAAGACCGGACTTGAGTTTTATAGTCAGTAAACTTTCACAGTACTTTACTGAGCCAACTGAAGACCAATGGACTACAGTAAAACATGTACTGAGGTATCTGAAAGGGACAACCGAGAAAGAACTGTGTTACAGGAAATGTGACAACAAAGAACTGAGGTTGTGGGCATACAGCGATGCTGATTGGGCAGCTGATGTAACAGACAGACGGAGTACAACTGGTTATTGCATAAGCTTGTCTGTAGATGGTCCTTTAATCTCATGGAAAACCAAAAGACAACCTACTGTTGCATTATCTACCTGTGAAGCGGAGTACATGGCTTTAGCTGCGACCCTACAAGAAGTTTTGTAATTAATGCAACTGTTACAAGGTATTGATGGACAAAAATATGCACCGCCAAAAGTTCATGAAGATAATCAGGGTGCAATTGCGTTGGCGAAGAATCCTGTGACGAGACAAAGATGTAAACATGTTGACATAAAGTACCACTTTGTGAGGTCAACTGTGAGTGCAGGAAAAATAACTCTGGATTATTGTACAACAGAAGAGATGGTTGCAGATGTAATGACAAAGCCTGCAACAAAAGTTAAGTTGTTCAAGTTTGAGAAGTTTATGTTTGGGCATTAACGTGGTATACGGACATGTATACAGTACTGAGGAAGAAACCTTTTGTTTGTTGTTTTTTTTTGTTTACTTAAGAGCATCATAATATGAGAGCAAGTGGGGGTGTTGAAATAAGAAGAGAAAATGCTCTCAATTATGGAGACAGTCAAATGGTTTATTTATGTTTGATGTGTGCTTTACATTTGTGTGGCTGTTAATGAAGTTAGTGCGCTCTAGGGGGCGTATGAGTTCATCAAAAAATGGCCGAAGGCTGATGTGTGATTATTCCTCCCAAAATGCCGTTGATGAAGTTAGCTATGCACGTTAGATTTTACTGCGCATTTTCATACCTCTGCCAACAAGAACTATCAGGGAATGAGAAAAGGGAGACACAGCAGGATTCATTGGACATAACCAGACAAGGGGAAGCAAAAGTAGACACACTAACATAGGACATGGCACTGTCAAAATAAAACAGGAAGTGAACACAGAGACACAATACTAACACAGTACAGAGGGAACACAGAAACCAAAACCTCAGAACTAGAAAATCTTAATCAGAAAGAAATTGTAACAAAAGACAATAACAATCAAAACAAAACTACTGAGTCCACAGACTCGGGACATACATCGGCTCAAACTGTGGTCATAAATATTTTGTTCTTGTAAATCAGACTGTGTAGTTGTGAACTGAGTTTTGTAACATTGTGAAACAAAATATCTGAAAAGTTTATGTTTTTGCGTTCATTGGTTTGTGTGTGTAAAAATGTAAAAAATATAATAAATGTAAGAAACATTAGAACTACTTTTGCTGACACAAAGTTTGGCGAGCACTGCAAGTTGTCACTTTAAACCAGTCACTGATATAAAGAGAGCACCTTGTTCCAGGGCATCTGAGCATGGAGGGAAAGCTTTATGCAGGAGATGGTAAGAGTTGTTGGGACTAAAGAAACTGAGCAGAAAACTACAGACATCTGGAAACTGAGTTGTTAATTCTCAGTGGGATCACCAGGACTAGCAAAGCTCCACCATGACAGTCATCTGATTGACTGAACCCATCCAAACATCACTTCATGGACCTTTAGCTTGTGTCTGTGTGTGGACAGACATAACATGAGCTAATTATACATTACTCCTCCACAGAGTGGACCAGCAGAGAGCAGAGGTTTCCACTGGTCAGTCTGCACAGCAACATCAAACACACCTGGACTCTGTGGTTATGGTTTGTAGTACTACGTTTACATTTGTTCTTTTCAGTCACCTCTCTGCTGCACTTTGTGGACCAGAGGATTGTCAGTGTGTCCAACATAAATCAGAGTTTGGGCTCCATGATTTCAGTCAGATTGGGGTGACTGTAGCTCAGGAGGTGAGCAGGTCAGCTACTAGTCAGAAGGTTTGTGAATCAAACCCTGGCTGGCAAATGACTGGTACGT
>NW_024387455.1:0-95347 GCF_900408965.1 Simochromis diagramma | reverse complement strand
ACGCCATGGCGTCACCGGAGGGATGTTGACCCGTGCGGCTTGAAATGGGCGTCATTTATGCCTTTCTCAGCCACTGGGCATTGCGGGTGCGGGGGGGCCCCTTGGGGCCCTTCTAATTTTTTAACTACTGCCGCGCTCACATGCCCCAGGACAGAAAGAAAGTGGCCGGGGACAGAAACATGGAGTACCGGACAGATCTTTGACATTTTCATTTTAACCTGTTCCCGGAGGGCAGTGTTGATACAAACTAAAGTTATCTGGACGCAAAGTTTCGTTTTTTCTCACCGGAGTGCTTCAGGTCTGAAGTCTCACTAAAGCATAGACGCCTTGTTGATGGCAGCAAACAAACCACCCAAACAAACAGAGGTGGGAGCTTGGGCCAGACTTACGTAGCAAACAAGACAGCTAACAAAGGGCCACAATTGAAGTGAGTAGCTACAAAACTGCAGGCCGATTAGTGTTGTTGAAGAAGTCGGTCTGAGGAACATCTTAGGAGCAAACAAATGACGGCATTTATTAGCCTCCCTCAAGATTGCAGGCATTCCCAAGAAGAACACATGCGCTGTAGAACAAGGAGAGACTACGAAACCCACTGGGTGTTACAACATGAACCAGCTGTGCTGTCTCTCTGGCGGGCCTACTGTGCGTGGCTGCGGGTAACCATGGTTACCTCGGATTTATAGTACATTGATATTAATGAGACTGGGAGCTTGCGTTATATATAGCAAACAATTGTATGAGTTAATCAGTGATCTACTTTAACCGGAAGCCCTTCACAACTAATTGCCCAAAAGCCTTTCTCTTTGTCCAACTACCCATCATTCGTCTGTACTGATGGTAACTTAAAGTCACACTAATGCCGTTTAGTTTGTATAGTGTAAGTAGTAGAAGTATACTACAGTACTCTGTTCACTGATAGGATAGATTTATGAAGATATACACCTTTGTATTTAACATTACTGCATTATAGTGCTGTGGTCTTTGTCCTTATATATGGTTATGTTAGCTATACCGACGTATGCATACAACTGGATATGTATCTTATCTATTCATCTTATTTGTCATGTATTTGCATTGTGTACTTCCTTTTTGTAAGAAACCACACACGTGATCACAGCCACAAGATTTAATCAGTGAACCTTAAAACTCCTTATTCCACATGCTGGGATCATTTGGCCTTCAGTGTGTTTCTGGCTGACACACCGGCGTGACCGGAGTGCTAAGAGTGAATCAGACACACCAGTGTAATCCCTGATATCTCCACTACATTTAATCGTCCTTCAGCCTGTGGCTGCAGTTAGCTGATCTGCTAATTAGCCGGTGTGCTAGTAAGCCGCTGTGCTATTTAGCCGCTGTGCTAGTCAGCTGGTGTGCTAGTTAGCCAGTGTGCTAGTTAGCTGGTTCGCTAGTCAGCTGGTCTGCTACTTAGCTGGTTTGCTAGATAGCCGGTGTGCTAATTAGCTGGTATGCTAGTTAGCTGGGAGCTAACTCACTAGAACATTTGATACTAAACTGTCTAAACCGTGTGAGCAGCTTTTGTGGCTGTTCTGTGTTACTCTCCAGCCTCTCTTTAACTCAGTCCTCTCAGTTTTTTCCTCCTTACAAACTAGAAAAACTTGTTTTTCAGCTTCTCCACACCTGAGCTGTAACTGAGCTACCACCATACAGGTCCGGTGTGTCTCACTCAACTAGTGATGTTCGATTCGTGAACGAATCGTTCAATACTCGAGAATCACTTTACTGACTCGTGAATCATGATTCACAAGCCCAACTGACTCACTGACTCATCCCCTGTTGCTGTTAGCAAACTAATTCCATTAGTAGAAATATATCTAGCTTATAATTAAAATTGTGGGGGGGAAAACAGCCAGTTTCGTAACAAAAGCATTTCTGCTCTGAACTGGAAGAAAAAACCCTGAGTAGAAGCTCACATCAAGAAAATAGCTCCTCGGTTCAGAGTAGCATCGCGCTGCTAACATGCTAACAACACATTTGAGCTACTCACCCCCTCCCTTCCTGTGCTGAATCGTAAGCATAAGCAAATCACTCAGGACTCGCTCACTCCCTCCCTCCTGTGCTGAATCATAGAGCGAGCGAGCGAATCACTCACTCAGTCCCTCCCTCCTGGCTCACTTCTTCTTCTTGGTTGGCAACCAATGTTAAGGCACATTACCGCCCCCTGGCTCACAGCGCAGTGGACATTTAGATGAGAAAATATATATTTGACACACTTAAGGAAAATACTAATAAAATACAAATAAACAAAATAAATGTTTATTAAGCAATTTGGATAGGAAATTGCTTAATTTTAGAAATGTTTTTGCTCTTTTTTTTCTCTATAAAATAGTTTTGTTTTTTTTTAATCATTCATCTTAGCAGTGGGATTTACATGAAAAGGGAAACAAATTAAGTTTGAGTGAAAATGTAAAATTTTTGCACTCTCTGATCAACTGACTCAGTGAATCAAATGACTCAAAACACTCGATTCACTTTGGTGAGTGACTCATTAACACTCGATTCAGTAAAAAGAATCAAATTTACCATCACTACACTCAACAGTTACACTCGTCACCCAGACTAACAACACTCCACATGTTCACCACTAGGAGGTGCTAAAAGACCACATACAGTGAGATTATCACTAAATGTCTGCTGTGTCTGGCGGTGACTTGGGTTTTTACTAACTGGCTAAATGAGCAGGATTAACTGCAGTGCTATCTTTGTGAAAGAGACTTAGCAGCAGATCAGAACCAAACAGAAACATTTCTACTTTTCCTGCAGCACCAGCTGGATGCATGGAGCCTAACCTTCAGTGACAATGAGACACATACAGTGTGACTGCTGTGACTTTACAGCTCGGCCTCATTCACTGACATTAGTCAGACATGACTGAATCTATATCACACTTAAAACTTTCTGTAAATGAAAGAATCAGTGAAAACGAGGCACTTCAGTCAATTTTAAAACACACACTCTGAATATAACCTGATCCAGACCAGGTTATAGGTTAAGCATCAGTAACCACGGTGATGTAGCCAGGTAAACACTTATGCATTTATGCTCACAATCACTCCAGTTAACCCAGCATGCATGTTTTTGGACTGTGGGAGGAAGCAGAGAACCTGAAGACAACCTACACAGGCCACACTATCACCCTTATTTACAGAATTATAATTTAATTGGGTGATAAAGTAAAGAAAATAAATATTTTAATAAAGAAATATTCATAAATGAACTATTATTCAAGTAAGTAAGTAGAATATATTTACATAGCACATAATCTCGTTTGTATAGAAATGTCTTCATCTGCTTTTTCAAAGAGTCAGTGGAGTCTAGACAGCATAAAGACATCAGCAGGGCGCTCCACAGCCTCGGTGCCTGTAAAGCTCGATCCCCAAGTGTGTTGAACCGAATCCGTGGGGCCGACAGTGACCTCTGACCTACAGACCTAAGTGCTCGGGATGAAGCATGAGGTTTCAACAGGTCAGAGATGCACTGAGGAGCTTCACCATGTACAGCTCTAAAAGTTATGACTATAATGTTAAAATGAACCCTAAAATTTAGTGGTAACCAATGAAGAGAAGCCAAAACTGGAGTAATGTGTGACCTCTTGTTTGTGCCAGTTAAAAGTCTCGCTGCAGCATTCTGTACAGTGTGAAGCTCCAGAGCCGATTTGTTGAGACAAGTAAAAAGACCATTACAATAATCCAAGTGAGAAGAGATAAAAGCATGAAGAATCATCTCAAGTTCTGCCTTTGACACCAGTCTGAGTTTAGAAATGTGTCTTAGATGATAAAAACAGTTTTGAACCAGTTGTTTAGAGAGTTTCTCAAGTGAACTGTCGAATATAACACCTAAGTTTCTGAGACTCGATTTAATGGAAGGACCTAAAAACTGATCTGCTGCCTAATTTCTGAAGACGTGTGATCAGGAGCAATGATCAAAGTTTCTGTTTTATCCGTATTAAACTGGAGAAAGTTGAAGTTTAACAATTATTTGATTCCTGACAGACAATTATTTAAACAAGAAAATGCATTAAACTGACAATCTTTGAAAGAACAGTATTTGAATGTCTGAATGTCATCAGAGTAGAGATGATAAGAAATATTATTGTAATATCTGATAATTTGGCCTAGAGCAGGGGTGAGGAACTCCAGGCCTCGAGGGCCGGTGTCCTGCAGGTTTTAGGTTTAACCCTGGGTCAGCACACCTGAATCAAATTCATTACCAGGCCTCTGGACAAGTCCTTCAGCCTATTTATCATGATGCTGTGATCAACAGTATCAAAAGCAGAGGAGAGATCCAACTCTGTGAACTCTCCAGAGTCTGCTGCCATCAGAATGTCACCACACACTTTAAGTTAAGCCATTTCAGTGGAGGACAGTTTACAGAAACCAGACTGGAAAATGTCCAGAGCTTTGTTTTTCTCCAGAAAGTCGTTAAGTTGTTCTGCAACTGTTTTTTCCACGTTCGTTCAAAGATTCATTACAATCAGATTTAGTATAGACTGGTACACGAGGAATATCAGGAGAGACAATTTTCATAATTGTATCAAACAATACTTTGGGATTGTTCTTTTTTGAAGCCATTAGATTTGAAAAATATTCAGTTCCAGCTTTTTTATCATGTTGTTAAGTGAGGATATTGATTCCTTGAGATGTACTCGATGGACCTCAACCTTGGAAGCCTTCCATAAATGCTCTAACTTGCCACAATATCTCCTGAAATTTTGAGTATTTTCATTTATCCAGGGATAGAAATTTGAAGAATGGACAACACTTTGCTTCAGAGGTGCCGCTGTGTCTAAATAAAGTGGACAAAGTGTTGTCTCCAGGAGTTTAGCTGATTTAGAGTGCCCAGGTACGGTAGGTGTGCTCCGGTTAAAGAACACCGAGGCAGACTTCCAAATTCAGCTGATTTATTCGGTCTGTAGTGATGATACAGTCACCTGACCTAAACCCAGTGGAGATGGTTTGGGATCAGTGTTGGGCAAGTGACTTTGAACAAGTAATTATAGTTACTAGTTACTTCTTAGTAACTAGTAACTATACTACTAACTATAGTTAACTCTACGTAGTTACTTAGAGTTAGAATATTGTAAGTCAGTTACTAAAAGTAATTAATTACTTGAAAAGTAACTATTGCGTTACTTTAAAAAAATGTTCAACCCTCTGGGGTCCAGGGTATAATTGGCCATTTTTAACTACTTTTGATTTGACCTCTATATTTCACCTTTAAAAACTATTTACTTTGCCTTGTTTGGTATCATTCTTTTCAGCACAACCTCACGTGTCTGAATTTATAGTTATGTTTTCATTTTGACAGACTGTATTAACACAATTGATCTAAAATCAGACAAAAAACAATCTGAGTAGAAAAAGTTATATTTTTTACTGTTACAACCACAAACATGTTTAATAAATCATTAACTTGAAATCGAAATATAAATGGTGAATTTTAATAATAGTAATAATAATAATGGATTGCATTTATATAGCGCTTTTCGGGGCCCTCAAAGTGCTTTACAATTCCACTATTCATTCACTCTCACATTCACACACTGGTGGAGGCAAATACAGTTGTAGCTACAGCTGCCCTGGGGCAGACTAACAGAAGCGAGGCTGCCATATCGCACCATCGGCCCCTCTGGCCAACACCAGTAGGCGGTAGGTCAAGTGTCTTGTCCAAGGACACAACGACCGAGACTGTCCGAGCCGGGGCTCGAACCGGCAACCTTCTGGTTACAAGACGAACACCCTTTTAATCCTATACACAAGGTTTGCAAACAACCAAGTTATTTTGTTATTTGTAGCAATTTACCTTTTACGTTGATTTTTTAAAAATAACTATTTCAAACTATTTACAGAACAATCAGCTGTTCTGCATTAAATAAGATACCACACAAATTATTTGTGCCACTCCAAAAAAATAATTTCTGTCTACCATAAAGGAGAACATCGCAGCCTGATACCTGCAGGTCTGACAGCAGCAGGTGTATCACTGCTGTTTCTACCTGGATACACCGTTTACACTGTAATCGGCATTTGCTGGTTTTGTGACAGCACCTGTAACAATTCCATTCAATTCAACTCTATTTATATAGCGCCAAATCACAACAGTCACCTCAAGGCACTTAACATTCAGCAACTGCCTCATTGTTCTGACAGACAACATAAAACTATCCACTACACTACACACTAACTTTTTTCTTCCTTTTTTGTTCTTTTTTTCCCCTACACACTAACTACACAACACAACATACTATCCACACACTCCAAATATGCTAAACGTCACAAATCTCTCACATCTCACACCGTCCTAAAACTTCCCCCTCTTCCTAAACAACCAAATGTCATGTTGCTATATCATTTTTTTGATTGGTCGACATGGTGCATTTTCCCACCAACAGGAAAGGGAGGATTTTGGGTTTTTTTGCTCATAAGCAGAGAGTGCTTGCTGTGCTGTCCTTAGACAGTAAAAGTGATGAAACTATCGAGGAAAATAAAACGCAGCGTATATATTGTTTATCATGACTCTGGTTTTACGTGGCCTATCAACACAATTTAAAAACTGGTACATGTCACCTTGTTGCTTTGTCATCTTGAAGTGGTCATGTGATTGGCTTACCATAACTACTTTATTCTTCCTCAGTCAAACAGCAGCACTCATGCCATTGTTTTGCCCCCTAAGCTCCAGGTGTTGTGCCAAAAGTGATCGCCGTCCGCCGGAGTGCATGCAGCTGCTTAAAGCTGTAGCACCCAGATTACTTACAGCTACTTCCGTGCAGCTGATATAAGATACGGTAAGCTGAACACAGCTTCAACCGTCTGTTTGTTGAAAAATAGTAACGCGACCACACCGAATCCAATTCAGAATTTTGATTTCCATCACACTTCCACTGGATGCCCAGCTGCTCTCCTGTTATGTGATTATCATCATCAACTTTATTTATAAAGCACTTTAAAACAACCACAGCTGACACAAAGTGCTGTACATTGGAACTGTAAAATAAAATTACATGAGATATAAATAAAAAACAAATAAAAGAAGAGTCCATCCATCCATCCATCTTCATCCGCTTTGTCCGGGGCCGGGTCGCGGGGGCAGCAGCCTAAGCAAAGAGGCCCAGACCTCCCTCTCCCCAGCCACCTCCTCCAGCTTGTTCGGGGGAATACCAAGGCGTTCCCAGGCCAGCCGAGAGATATAATCTCTCCAGCGTGTCCTGGGTCTGCCCCGGGGCCTCCTCCCGGTGGGACATGCCTGGAACACCTCACCCAGGAGGCGCCCAGGGGGCATCCTTGTCAGATGCCCGAACCACCTCAGCTGGCTCCTTTCGATGTGGAGCAGCAGCTGCTCTACTCTGAGCCCCTCCCGGATGGCCGAACTTCTCACCCTATCTCTAAGGGAGAGGCCAGCCACCCTTCGGAGGAAGCTCATTTTCTGCCGCTTGTATCCGCGATCTCGTTCTTTCGGTCACTACCCACAGCTCGTGGCCATAGGTGAGGGTAGGGACGTAGATCGACCGGTAAATTGAGAGCTTCGCTTTTACACTCAGCTCCCTCTTCACCACGACGGACCGGTGCAGCGTCCGCATTACTGCAGCTGCAGCCCCAATCCGTCTGTCGATCTCCGGCTCCCTTCTCCCATCACTCGCGAACAAGACCCCGAGATACTTGAACTCCTCCACATGTGGCAGGAACTCATCCCCGACCCGGAGTGGGCACTCCACCCTTTTCCGGCTGAGAACCATGGCCTCGGATTTGGAGGTGCTGATCCTCATTCCCGCTGCTTCACACTCGGCTGCGAACCGTCCCAGTGCGAGCTGGAGGCCTTCACCCGATGAAGCCAACAGAACCACATCATCTGCAAAAATCAGAGATGAGATTCTGAGGCCACCAAAGCGAAAGCCCTCCGCCACTTGGCTGCGCCTAGAAATCCTGTCCATAAAAATTATGAACAGAACCGGAGACAAAGGGCAGCCCTGGCGAAGCCCATCACCCACCGGGAACGAGTCCGACTTATTGCCGGCAATGCGAACCAAGCTCTTGCAACGGTTGTATAGGGATCGAATGGCCCGTAGCAATGGGCCAGACACCCCATATTCCCGCAACACCTCCCACAGGACACCCCGAGGGACACGGTCGAATGCCTTCTCCAAGTCCACAAAACACATGTAGACTGGTTGGGCAAACTCCCATGCACCCTCAAGTATCCTGGAGAGGATAAAGAGCTGGTCCAGTGTTCCGCGACCAGGACGAAAACCGCATTGTTCCTCCTGTATCCGAGGTTCGACTAACGGACGAACTCTCCTTTCCAGCACCCTGGCATAGACTTTCCCAGGGAGGCTGAGGAGTGTGATCCCCCTGTAGTTGGAACACACCCTCCGGTCCCCTTTCTTAAAGATGGGGACCACCAAAGAAGAGTGAAATCATTAATTAAATAACTACTTCATTAAAAGAGAAACTAAGTCTCACTGAGGTTAAAAGCCAAGGAATAAAAGTGGGTTTTAAGACGTGATTTAAAAGTGGACAGTGAAGGGGCCTCTCTAACATGCATGGGCAAATGATTCCATAACTTTGGAGCCACAATAGAGAAGGCCCCGCCCCCTCTGAGCTTCCTCCTGGATCTCGGTACCTCCAGGAGCAGCTGGTCAGCTGACCTGAGAGACCGACAGGGTGTGTGGGGATGAAGAAGCTCAGAGAGATAAGGCGGGGCAAGATTGTGAAGGCATTTAAAAACAGACATAAGAATTTTAAAATGAACTCTAAAAGACACAGGCAGCCAGTGCAGGGAGGCCAGCACGGGGGTTATATGCTCTCTTTTTTGAGTTCCTGTTAGGAGTCGTGCAGCCGCATTTTGAACCAGCTGCAGACGTGAGAGCAACGACTGACTGACCCCCACATAAAGTGAGTTACAGTCGTCCAGGCGGGAAGAAATAAAAGCATGGATCACTGTTTCAAGGTGCTGCCTCGAAAGAAAAGATTTTACTCTTGCCAGTCGCCTTAAATGATAAAAACTGGACTTCACCACTGCTCTGATCAACACAGAACTGGAGGATAAGACCGCGGTTCAGGGGGAGGAGTTATCGAGAAAAACATCTTATTTTACTGTCACTATATATCATTCATAAAGCACCGTCATTATTTCATCGTTACTTCATTAGTCTGTATTACTTATCTTCAGTTTATCATGTATCATTTATTGTTTATTTCAGAACACGTAGGATAAAACCCATTCTAGATGTAATACTCTATCATGTGGCGAAAGCACCTCTCGAGCTAGAGGGTCCAGTTGGGCCTCCTGCATTCACTTGCAGGCTTACACAAACATGCACATACAGAGTTATGTAAAACACGCACGTTCACATACACACTTATTAAGGAAAGGGAGGGCGTCTCAGGACATGCTCCCTGTTTGACATACACACACAATAGACACGAATAGATATACACATCACACACACACTGCTTTCTCTGAGTGCTGGACTGAGTGGAAACATCTGGAGGCCATATAAGGGGAACTTCCTGAGTTCTGAGAACTGACTGATACTTATCATGTGACTTGACGTCATCATTACAATAAAAACCTTGTGAAGTGATTGTTCGAGGGAGATCAGCTCTTAAAGGCTTGAGATGCTCATCTTCCCCATATGTACATATGTATAATAAAAATCACTATTTAGACATCTACTGAGGACCATGCAGTCGTTTGTCTCCTCCTCAAAAACTCGAACCTTGACATTGGGAAGCTCATCTTGTAACCAGAAGGTTGCCGGTACGATCCCCAGCTCTGTCTTGGTCGTTGTGTCCTTGGAACACAAGACACTTCACCTACTGCTTACTGGTGTTGGCCAGTGGGGCCGATGGTGATCAGTCTGTCCCAAGGCAGCTGTGGCTACAACTGTAGCTGCCTCCACCAGTGTGTGACAGTGAGAGTGAATGAATAGCGGGATTGTAAAGGGTCTTTGAGGGTCTCGAAAAGCACTATATAAATGCAATCCATTATTATTATCAAGAGCATCTTTAGGCCTGACTGTGCTCATCCTTCCTCCAACCTCTCCTTACCAAAGATAACAACTACATCAGTATTAGCTCAATAACATTTTCTGCAATTCAATGGTGGACATTTACTTTTAAACCTTGTGTAAAACAATAAAACCTAAAAGTCCGAGTATTATTCTTTGTGCAAACAGCTCTTGCAGGTTACCCCGGACTTAATAATTAAATAATAATAATAATAAAAATAACCTTTCCTTTGAGCAGCTGTTCAGGCTACTAAAATCATCCCAGAAATAACAAGTGACACCATTAATAGTGGAGCTACCTTTAACAGGTGAAACTGATTTGACCTATAAGGCTACTGCAGTTACTTCTTATCAGGGTTAGTAGGGAAGACATCTGGATGAGGTAGTTAGTAGTATGTAGTTAGTACCGGGCGACTCCCCTCCCCCACATCGGCACCAGAACCCTGTATTATCTACAGGGTAAGACTGCCTGTTTTATCAAACTATGGCCATTACTACTGTGATCATTTGCAGCCCAGTGTGCTGCTCTCTCTGCTGGGATGAACCACTGGAGCTCACCCAGTCATCCCTTTCTTTCTCTCAAGAAGAAGTGAAATAAATATATTTATTATGTTACGAGTCTAATATTCTTTAAATCAAACTGCAATGAATAAATGAAGCAAGAAGATATGGTGGCTCCAAGTGTTGTAGAAGAAAAGATAAACATCTCATTTTGAGATGTACTGTAAGTACTGTGAATAAAAAACAAACAGCAAACCAATCAGTAGTCGCCAATTACTTTTGAAAGTAATTCAGAGTCCAATTATCCACTCAAATGTAAATAAAAGTTCACTTGACAGCTGTATAAAGGTTACCTGTTTATACAATAATATAAGTCACATTTCAAATGATCATCTGTGGAAAAGTTTGAATCCTGACCTGAGAGTTTCCACTGCACACTGTGAACTCTTTAGTCCAGAGGACAGAAGCTTCACTCCTGAATCCTGCAGGTCAGAGTTACTCAGGTCCAGCTCTCTCAGACTGGAGGACTTGGAGCTGAGGACTGAGCACAGAGCTTCACAGCTTCTCTCTGACAGGTTACAGCCACTCAGTCTGAAAAATAAAAGACAGTCTATACAACAAATACTCATGTAGTTTGTTAATACATTTCACAACATTAAATCTTGACTTTCTATTTTTAAAGAAAACATAAAGATACTAAGATACAACATCATATGGATGAACTTTAATTAATAATTCTAAAAACTAAATGTTTTCTGATCTGACCTCAGAGTATTCAGTTTACAGTTTAAACGTTGTAGTCCAGCAGACAGAAGCTTCACTCCTGAATCCCGCAGCTTTCTGATACTCAGGTCCAGCTCTGTCAGACTAGAGGACTGTGAGCTGAAAACTGAGGACAGAGCTTCACAGTTTTCCTCTGAGAGTTCACAGATGTTAAGTCTGAAGATAAAAACATGAATAAAGATTGTTGTTAAAGTGTAATCAGAGTGCAATAGCTTATTGTCTTGTGCTGAGCAGGTTAGTAAAACTTCACTTTAACTTGGAAATAAATAAAAATGCTATGAAACAAGGAAACTGGATAAAAATTTAAACAAAAACAAACATCAAACACATAAACAAACAGAACTAAACAGAATACAAATTGATCTGACCTCAGAACATTCAGTTTGGCGTGTGGACTCTCCACTGCAGCAGACAGAAGCTTTACTGCTGAAGCCTTCAGGCTCTTGGTACTCAGGTCCAGATCTCTCAGACTACAGGTCTGTGAGTTGACCACTGACAACAAATTTTCACAGCCTTCCTCTGAGACGTTACAGCTGCTCAGTCTGAGAGAGAAAGGGAAAAAACAAAAACAAAAAACCAAACAATATATGTGATCAAATTAAATTTGTTTATATGTTGAACCTTTTTTATTTTTTATTTTAAACCTATGAGTCTATGAGTGCTACCAGTCCAGTGCACACGATTGGTACCTTGATGGTACCTTGCTCAGGGGTACCACAAGGTAACTATTCGGTGGATTCGACCCCTGACCTTATGATCACGGGGCGACCACTCTGCCTACTGAGCTAATAATTCTGTGTACACTATCATACAATATTAACTAAAACAATTATTTTGGAAAATTTTAGTAATTCAATAATCATTATGCTCATTACCTGTGTACTGTGAGGAACACTGGATTTTAAACACTAGCTGTATAAAACTCTTCCTGTTAAAGGTGCGTATAAAGGAGATGAGCTGAAATCCTGTCTTCCTTCTCTCACCGCAACCGGTCACAGCAGATGGCCCCGCCCTCCCTGAGCCTGGTTCTGCCGGAGGTTTCTTCCTGTTTAAAGGGAGTTTTTCCTTCCCACTGTCGCCAAAGTGCTTGCTCATAGGGGGTCATACGATTGTTGGGTTTTTCCTCTGTATCTATTACTGTACGATCTACTGTACAATTTAAAGTGCCTTGAGGGAACTGTTGTTGTGATTTGGCGCTATATAAATAAAATTGAATTGAATTACATCCCATTTCAGGTACCTGGAACCTGAACCTTCTCTGGAAACCTGGGACGCTGGCGGGTTTCTCTTGCTAACCTATCTGCTCATCCTCTTTCTTTCTGCTCGCATGATGATTTCCTGGTTGAGTTTGTAAAGACTTTTGCTCACCCCATTTCCGAGGGTAGTTTAGGGAGAAAGTTACTGAATCTCCGGCAGGGCCGTTACAGTGTGGCCAATTATGATTTCCCAACAGCCACTGTTGAGGCAGGCTGGCCGGATCAAGCTCTGCAGGGTCTATTTTTTCCATCCATCCATTTGCTTCCACTTATCCTTTTCAGGGTTGCAGGGGGCGCTGGAGCCTATCCCAGATGTCATAGGGCAAGAGGTGGGGTACACCCTGGACAGGTTGCCAGTCTGTCGCAGGGCTAACACTAAGAGACACAGACAACCGTTCACTCTCACATTCATTTCTGCATTCACACCTATGGGCAATTTAGATTGATCAATTAACCTATCCCCACTAACTGCATGTCTTTGGACTGTGGGAGGAAGCCGGAGTACCCGGGAAGAACCCACACAATAATGTGGAGAACATGCAAACTCCACACAGAAAGGCCTGATGGTGGAATTGAACTCAGGACCTTCTTGCTGTGCGGCAACAGTGCTAACCACCGTCCCCTGTATTTTTTCAGTCATTAAATCAAACCATGAAAGATCAGCTTGCTTCTCGCGATGAACCTGTCTGTTTTCGATTCCACACCAGGGTCTGACCACTGGTAAGTTCAGGGATAAGGGTGGAGGATATTCACACAAACAAACAAACAAACAAAAAAAACAACCCAGATTGCAACTCCAAGTCTCTGAGCTAGTTAACCAGACCTTTCAGGCTCTTCTTCAATCAGAACCTCATGGAGTCTGAGTTAGCGAGACAGTTAAACATCCCTCTATGCGCCCTTAATCCGCCCATTCCCACTAAGTCATTAAATAACCGACTGTCCCCTCACATAACTCACCGCACAGAGCCTGTCAGCCCTGGTAATCACAAGAAAACACCTCACCTCACAAACCACTCATACTCAGCTTTCCTTGGCTAGAATTACATAATCCACACTTAGACTGGTCAGGTCAGAGGGTAATCAGTTAGAGTCTGTTCTGTCATTCAAATTGCCTTGTTTCCACCCGTCCACCGGAACCTGTGGAACCATCAGCCAACACTGAGACTGTTTTAGATCTCTCCTCTATGCCCACCAAATGTCATGATCTTCAGGAAGTATTTAGCAAAAGTAAAGCGCTTTCACTGCCACCTCACAGACCACATGACTGCACCATAGAACTACTCTCTGGCTCCACCCGGTCTTCTAGCTGGCTGTATAGCGTGTCTAAACCTGAGTGTGCGGCTATGGAAAAGTAGATTAAGGAATCGCTCACTGCAGGCATAATCCAATGATTGTCATCTCAAGTTGGAACTTCTTTTTTGTGGGGGAAAAAGGATGGCTCTCTCTGGCCATGCATTTACTTCAGGGGCCTCAGTGATATTACCATCAAGAATAAGTACCTATTACCTCATTAGCTCTGCTTACAGGCCATTTCACAGCGCCACAGGGTTTACAAAACCCCACCTCCGCAACGCTTACCACTTTTTCCAGATCAATCAGGGAGACAAGTGGAAGACCGTTTTAAACAAGCCATTGGGGGACTACACGTATTTGGTCATGCCGCCTGGGTTAACTAATGCTCCCGCAATGTTTCAAGATTAGTTAACGATGTCCTCCGGGACTTCGTTGACAGGTTTCTATTGGTGTATCTGGATGATATCCTCATTTTTCCCAAAACCTGCCAGGAACATCAGTCCCATGTCCATGCTACTTTTCCAACGTTTGCTGGAGAAAAAACCTTATGTCAAAGCAGAAAAGTGTCAATTCCATTCCTCATCAATAACTTTTTTCGTTTACATTTTGGCACAGGGGCAGGTGAAGACGGATCTTGCAAAAGTGAAAGCTTTCACAGAGTGGCCTACCCCTTGTACCCATTGCAGATTCCAGAAGCATCTCCAATGGGTTTTGGGAATAGCAAAATTTTATAGACGATTCATTTAAAACTATACTCAGGTAGCTGAACCACTCAAGTCTCAGCATACATCTGAGACCAAGACCCATTTCCGGAAACCTACCATAGAGCCCACTTCATGCTCACAGCTTCAAGTACTTGACTTCCGCCATAGTTCACAGTTCATGTTAAAAATTCCAAGTGTCAAGTTCCTGTGTGTAAATAAAGCCTTGACGTCTAGTAATATTCAGTTCCTTCACCTTTGTCTGTATTTTGGGTTCACCATGTTGTTCTGGCCACACCGGGGTAACAGATTTATATTTGATAAAAAAGAGAGACATTGGGGATTGCAATAAAGATGAGACAAAAACCAGACCTTAAAATAAGAACATCTGAAAACGATGTAGGTGCAGTCTGGTAGCTCAAGTATTTGCTTTAAAAAACAGAGTTAAACTCCTGCTTGTTGGAGACAAGTAAACAACAACTGGAGGATAATAAACCTGTCAGAGGGGCTGAAGGATCAGAGTAGGGCTGGGCGATATATCGAGTTTTTTAAAAATATCGATATATTTTCATACGAGATATAAGATGTGACAATATCGTTTATATCGATATAGTCTATGTTACGTTATAATTATACTTGTGGAGCCGCAGGTTTGCCTCTCTTTCGTCCACTTTTGTCTCTACGCAACGTTACTCGGCCTCGGCCTTTTATTTATGGACCATGATTATTTAATAAATGCTGATAATTTATTTTTGAGTAATTTTTTCATGTACATCTACGCTCTATGTAAATAAAAGTGCCTGTGTGACATCTGGGACACAGTGTGACTAGAACTCTCTTTTTGTTCTTAACTTAAAACTTAAAAAAAAAATATCGAGATATATATCTTATATCGCCATCCAGCTAAAAAATATCGAGATATGAATTTTGGGTCATATCGCCCAGCCCTAGATCAGAGCTCATGTTCTTATAGGCTTGATCTGGATTGTGCTTTGATTAGAGTTAAAGACAAAAATATTTGAGAAATGCTGACATGTTCTTGTCACATCCGGTGTGGCAGACGTGAGGAGTTTGTAGAAAGGACCCAAAAGGCGGCAGCTCTGGTGCAGGTGAGTATTTATTTACAGTACAAACAGCAATGGTGGGTGAACATGAAACTGGAAAACCTAAACTGGGCACAGCTAAGAAAACAAACCTGAAAGAAGATTCAGGGAGGTACGGCGAAATACACAGAGAGACGGACGGAGAGACGCAGGAAGACCGAGGAAAACAACAGACGAACCAGCAACGAGGACGAGGTAACACACACTATAAATACACACGGCAGGAATCAGGGGATGGGAAATAGGAGGGGAAATCACCTGGAAGACATCACAGCTGACGAGGCAGGGGAAACGTAAATAGAACACACTGACATAAGACACAGACTTTCACAATAAAACAGGAACTTACACAGGAAACACACAGACTAAGAAACGCGGACTTAACACAGAGACCTACTACACCAAGGGAATGCACAAGCAGGGAAGACACCAAACAGAGGGAACACCACTAAACCGTAGAAAATACAAAACTATCAAAAGTACATAACCAAAAACACTGGGTCACTGACCCAGGACCATGACAGTCCTGCTGGAGAGAAATATTTAAAGTATCATATTTGACTAAGTGACTATTTTTTAATTTTTCTTAAAAGGCAGTGTTCTTTGAACAGAGCACCTCTGATTTATTTACCATGATTTTAAGAATGAAGGGATGAGTTCATGTTTACTTACAGGGCTTTGTTGGAGGCTTTGACCACTGGCAGCAGCCTCAGAAGAGCCTCCTCTGAAGCAGAGTATTTCTTCAGGTCAAACACATCCAGATCTTCTTCTGAGGACAGTAAGATGAAGATCAGAGCTGACCACTGAGCAGAAGACAGTTCATCTGTGGAGAGACTTCCTGATCTCAGGGACTGTTGGATCTCCTCCACTAGAGAACGATCATTCAGTTCATTCAGACAGTGGAACAGATTGATGCTTTTCTCTGCAGACAGATTCTCACTGAGCTTCTCCTTGATGTACTGGACTGTTTCCTGATTGGTCTGTGAGCTACTTCCTGTCTGTGTCAGCAGACCTCGTAGGAGAGTCTGATTGGTCTGCAGTGAAAGACCCAGGAGGAAGCGGAGGAACAAGTCCAGGTGTCCATTTGGACTCTGTAGGGCCTTGTTCACAGCACTCTGGTGGAGAGATTGTAGGTTTGGTTTGTTAAATAATTTAGATTTCTTGGAGGTTGTTTGTTGTTCTTCCATCAGATTGATTCCAGAGTTGATGAAGGTCAGATGGACATGAAGAGCAGCCAGAAACTCCTGAACACTCAGATGGATGAAGCAGAACACCTTGTCCTGGTACAGTCCTCTCTTCTCTTTAAAGATCTGTGTGAGCACTCCTGAGTACACTGAGGCTGCTCTGATATCGATGCCACACTCTGTCAGGTCTGGTTCATAGAAGATCAGGTTTCCTTTCTGCAGCTGATCAAAAGCCAGTTTTCCCAGAGACTCAATCATCTTCCTGCTCTCTGGACTCCAGTGTGGATCTGTCTCAGCTCCTCCATCATACTTGACCTTCTTCACTTTGGCCTGAACCACCAGGAAGTGGATGTACATCTCAGTCAGGGTCTTGGGCAGCTGTCCTCCCTCTCTGGTTTCCAGCACATCCTCCAGAATTGTAGCAGTGATCCAGCAGAAGACTGGGATGTGGCACATGATGTGGAGGCTTCGTGATGTCTTGATGTGGGAGATGATGCTCCTGGCCTGCTCCTCATCTCTGAATCTCTTCCTGAAGTACTCCTCCTTCTGTGGGTCAGTGAACCCTCTGACCTCTGTCACCATGCCGACACAGACAGGAGGGATCTGATTGGCTGCTGCAGGTCGTGTGGTTATCCAGAGGCGAGCAGAGGGAAGCAGTTTCCCCCTGATGAGGTTTATCAGCAGCACATCCACTGAGGTGGACTTTCTAGGGTCAGTCAGGATTGTAGTTTTGTGGAAGTCCAGAGGAAGTCGACACTCATCCAGACCATCAAAGATGAACACAACCTGGAAGTCTTCAAAGCTGCAGATTCCTGCTTCTTTGGTTTCAGTAAAGAAGTGATGAACAAGTCCCACCAAGCTGAACTTTTCCTCTTTCAGCACATTCAGCTCTCTGAAAGTGAATGGAAATATGAACTGGATGTCCTGGTTGGCTTTGTCTTCAGCCCAGTCCAGGCTGTATTTCTGTGTTAAGACTGTTTTCCCAATGCCAGCCACTCCCTTTGTCAGCACTGTTCTGATTGGTTTATCTCTTCCAGGTGAGACTTTAAAGATGTCTTCTTGTCTGATGGTTGTTTCTGGTCTGTCTGGTTTCCTGGATGCTGTTTCAATCTGTCTGACCTCATGTTCATCATTGACCTCTGCAGTCCCTCCCTCTGTGATGTAGAGCTCTGTGTAGATCTGATTCAGGAGGGTTGGGTTTCCTGCTTTAGCGATGCCCTCAAACACACACTGGAACTTCTTCTTCAGGGTGGATTTAAGGTTACGATGACAAACTGCAGCTGGAAGTTCTGAATGAGAAGAAACATGTAGAATATCACTTGAAAGTGGAAATAAACACTTAATTCCAAAAGAATGAATCTGTAAAACATGTTGCTCCGTGTCTTCAGATATCAGTAAATGTTCATTTATCCAGCAGCTTAAATCTTTAGATAAATCCTCTTACGGCTCTGCAGACGGTCAGCCAGCTCCTCCTGCTTCATTCTCCTCAGGAAGTCCACTGTGATCTTCACAAATGCCTCTCTGCTGCTGCTCCTCTGACTCTCTAAGCATTCTGGGTAATCTGGACTCAGAACCTTCTGGATCTTCTTCAGCTCGTTCTTCACAAAAGTGATGATGTTGTCCTCCAGCAGCTGGAACAGAATATTTATGAATGAGCCAATCAGACTGAAATCATGGAGCCAAACATCAGATCCATGTTGGACACACTGACGATCCACTGGTCTACAAAGAGCAGCATGGAGATGACTGTGAACAGAACAGATGTAACAGTAGTTGTTGTACATGTACAGACCATAAATATGGAGTCCAGCTGTGTTTGATGCTGCTGGGCAGACTGACCACTGGGAACCTCTGAGCTCTGCTGGTCCACTCTGTGGAGGAACCATGAAGGATTAGATCAACACAGGATAAAGATCCAGGAGTTTCTGCTCAAATAACTTCATCTGAATCAAGTCTGTCAAGTTTTAAACTCTCAGATTCTGAAGATATATTTTCTGTTTTCTATGAACTTTCTTTCATCAGTGATGGAAGTGATGATGTTGCAGAAGCTCAGAGGAAACTTTGAGACTTCATCACACTGATAAATTCACTCACTGGAAGGTAAAACTGTGATGAACCATCAACTAATGCTCTCAGGAGGCCAAAGGTCCCTGAATGTAACTGTGCAGTAGATTCATCGAGTGTTTGAAACCTGACCACTTCCATATGTTTTCATTCTAACACAAGAAGTCCTTTTCTCATTGATAGGTTTGTAGCTTGTACCTATCCGCTGGAACGTTGAAGACAATATAATTACACAGCAAAGCAAGACACAAGTAGGCAAGCTTCTTCATGTTTCTCGTGCACGGGAGAGACCGGACAGGCGCCGTTCCTTCGCTTGACCCCAGTTGCTCTCGTCCGTTCTCCCGTACCACTGTTCTTTTATTGAGGTTACATGAATATGCATAGGTTCATTAACATATGACGTCTACATACACACAAAGAGTACCTTGCCTGTGTATGTGTGTGTGTGTGTGTGTGTGTGTGTGTGTGTGTGTGTGATGTCAAGATGTGACCCTGTGAAGACTCCCCAAAGCTGGTGCCAGGAGTCTGGCAGGTCCATCTGAACAAAAGGCTCTTATACTTAAAGAAATATACGTGTGCTTGCTATACCATAAATCAATAAGGAGAAGATAAACTCTCCTAGGGAGTGTGATCCATGCCAGGACACTGTGTAGAGGAATGTACGCACCCCCCTCTACACAGAGTTAATACAGACCTCTTTTAGGATGAGACATCCTTTCAATCTACAATTGATTATACACTTCTAAGCATATGTGAGTAAATATTTCTAAGCATAAATGACAATCAACAATACAAAATCTAACACTCATTGCTTTGATTTGAGTTTTCATTTGAGTTTTCTGAGTCTCGTGTTTGGAGTCGAGTCTAATCAATGATCTGACAGAAGAACATTAAAAAGGATTTACCAGTGCTGTCAAAATTAACATGTAGGGTTAGGGGTTCATCTGTTATCATGATTAACATGATAAAAACCTTTAACACGACACATCTGGAGAGCAGAACGACTCAAAATCCCTGAAATGTTTCTATCAACGCACTTCGAGCAGTTTGTCCGAGTAGAGTTACCTTTGCACACGTGCAGATGTGCAGCACATCTGTTAGTGACGGCAGCTGAACCAATCAGCTCAATATGGAAGATGACAAACACACACTGACCTCTCGATGGAAAGTTTGAGCATTAAAAAAATAACAAGACGGACCAGCCGACCAACATGAAGGATTCTGCACATCGTGACAGAAGGAATTTTCTTTTCACCGAAGCACTTCCAGCTTAAAATATCACAACGATGCAAAGCACTGATGACACAACTGCCAAGTGGACAAACTGCAGACCTGTTAGTGTTGTTAATAACATAGTTTTGGTTCCTCGTGTCAAAGACTTGAAGAAGAGTGACAGAGAGTGTTGGACTGCTGCAGGATCAGTGCCACCTCCACAGACCTGTGAAGAAAATAATTGTTTGACAGATGGGCTCAGATTCAGGATCAGCTGAGGAGTTTGTGGCTGACAGAATCCTGCAGGTACAGAGCAGAGCCCATCATTAGCATGCAGGACTGTCCAAGGGGGGGTCGGCTCATTCAGGAGGTTAATCAATGTTCACATGTTCAATAAACATGTTAAGTGTGTAAATTTGCCCTTTTCTCTCGACTCTGTTTGCTCATGAAATGAACTTTGATTCGTTTACATTAAAAATGATGTTTAACGGTGATTCATCCAAATTAATCCACAGTAACCCTGTGATGAGTCTGATTAAACATTTTCATTAACAGCAGTAATATAGATTATATATTATTATATATTAGTGCACACTTAGCTTTTAGTATATATGTTTGTTACAAAGTTGTATTTACAGCAGAGAAGCTGAGTTAAAGACTGAAAACTATTCAAAGTCTCTTTGAATTGAAGCATTTAACATTCTTTGTGTTTATTCTGCATTGACTTCATTATATGGTGTAAACGTCTGTTACAGGCTTAAATATAAAGTTGGAAAAATGTAACTGCAGCTATTGATCAAGTAATTGTGATTAATCAGGATTAATGACAGAAGATTGTGTCATTAATTAGTCATGTTTTAATCTACTGACAGCACTAGTGTTCACTCTTGTGCCTCCAACTGTTTTACGCCCTTTCAACACCTTCCTGGTCAAAAGTGTACACACACAAAATCTACAATAAAATCCTCGTGCAGCAATAAAGACAGACACACAATCCATTTATCTCTGTGTCTCAAACACACACACGTGTATTCAAAGCCTCGATTTGTTCATATTTCATCTGTTGTGTTTTTATCTTCAGCATTTTCAGTGTTGCTGCATTTACACCAAAAATGTTTCCATTGATGAATCAGATTGATTTGAATGTGTTTCATCCATACAAATCCCTCCCTGGTGGTCACATGACTCTATAACATAACAGGAGTCATGTGACAAGAGTTTCATGCTGTAAAATGTCAAAATGGTTGAATGTGGCGGAGTAAAAATGTGAGATGTCAACTACTTTTCTTCAATATGAAATGTTTGCAGGGCCTGACAGGAAGTGGACGGACGCTCTGATCACTTCCTGTTTGCTGAAGTGGGTTTTCAGTTGTTTAGAAACCAAAGGCTTGTTTTAAAAGACAGTTTAAATGGGACTGAGGGAACGACGTGTTTGTAGTTTATATCCAACAACATCAAGCAGTTTAATCAAAGAGTTCATGTTGCTAACAGCTCACCTCTCTGCAGCAGACACAGGCTGGACTTTAAAATGAATGAGACGACCAAAAGATGCGTCACTCTGTAAGGACACAGAGTTGGGTGGAGGTCCAGGCTGGTTCCTGTGAAAAACCATCATGGACATTTAAACAATTTCTGCAGCATCACGTGGCACAAACACTTTGTGTTGCTGTCATCTGCAAGCAACAGAAAGTTAATTAATAAAAGCGGGATGGAGACGTGACTGTGAGGGTCCAAATGTGTCTTAAACCAGATGAAATGACAGTTACAGCTGAGCCTGTGTGTCCTTTGAGACACTGCTCTCCTACAGAGATGCATTTTAGAAACCAGGAAACATCAAATCATTTAAATCAGAGAGTTCATGTTACTAACAGCTCACCTCTCTGCAGCAGACACAGGCTGGACTTTAAAATTAATGGGAAGACCTTTAGACCGGTCACTCTGTAAGGACACAGAGTGACTGGGTGGAGGTCCAGGTTTGAGTCTCTGATGGATCCTGAAAAAGTTATAAATCTTCAGTAAAATTGTCATCACATATCAGCTGATATTATTGGTGTTAGCTTACCTTTTCCCAGCTGACTGTCTTTGCTCAAATCTCTTAATGGCATCTTTGACTGAGTTACTTTCATAGGACACAGAGCTGGGTGGAGGTCCAGGCTGGTTCCTGTGAATAATGATGGAGCAGTGATGTGAGTGCTGAGCTGTGACATGGAGAAGAGTCATGGACAGTTAGAGATGGTCATCTCACCTCTGAGCTTTGGTCTGGCTCTCATGTTCCCCACACAGAGTGCTTTTAGAGGGAGGGGCTCCCTCCTCTCTGTCCTCACACTGATCCATGCTGCTCAATTCACATCAGCTCACACACACTTTCTACCTGCAGAGGAAACACAAATCATTCATGTGCACATCAACTGAGAGCTGCAGAGGTCGTGTCTGATGTGTTGGACTAACATCCTTCTGAGACGCAGCTTTCATCAGTTCATTACAGAAAGTGTCACAGAGCCAAGTTCAGCCTCCAAATCCTCCATTAGAGTAGTCCTACAAAGCAGCAGGTCAAACATGGCTGCAGATAACAGCTTTATGTCGGTAACGATGTTCAGGACCAAACTGACTGCTTACAGAGTTCATACTCTAACTAACTAATGTTAAAGGTCAGAGTAAAGAAATGACGTGATGCTGCTGGGAGCTACGTCACAGACTAGCAGCATTTAGTTATTCATCACTATATTTAATCCTTATTATCTGCTCCTCTCACCTCTGTTTACCTCTGACAACAAGAACATTTAGCCAACAGATTATTGACTTTATTTATTTATTAACCGTGCTGACACCTGCTGGCAGAAAATATTACGCCCCTCCCGTGTTTTAAATGCACTTTAGCACAGCACACAGCAACACCAAATAAGAGAGGTATGGGGTCTTCACACACCCCCATTCTCTGTTCGCCATCGGGGCAGGGGGCTGGGAGGAGGAGTTGGCCATCTGGTTGAGGTCTGGGATGTCTGTGTATCAGGTCGGGTCTTAGACTCCACCTCTCTGGGAACATCTCAGGCACTCCCAGGTGTGGGGCCCTATCTCCCCCCACCACACTCCCTGCTGGTGGCTGATGCCCTCTTCCGTCGGTGCTTTGGTGGTTCTCAGCATCCTGGGCTGCTGGCTTGACAGGGCCTGGCACCCGTGGCTCAGATGGGCCCCTTCCCAGGGGTGGGGGTCCCTCCATCCTCCCTGGCATGGCTAGCTGCCGGCAGAGCCTGCGGGCACGTAACCGCAGCTCCCTGTGGCTTCTGCACCGTGGCTGCTGGGTGACCCCTGAGCTCTTGTCAGCTATTTCTGGGAGGGTGGCGCAGCTGCCCCTATGGTGGTCCTCCTTGGGCTCTCGTGCTCTGGATTTCTGGGGCCCTGGGGGGCCTATGGTTCCCCACACCCTCTAGTAGATAGCTTTACTGAGAAACCGTTTGAATACAAGCGCGCTCATCCACACAGGTGTGGGCACACAGACACAAACTATACCTTTCTTGGCTGCTACCTCAGAGCATATTGTGTGCTGTCGGTCTTGCGTGTTGCCCAATAACATTTAATATTTAGTATTACTTTAGTATATTTAGTTACTTATGCTTATGAAGGTTGTTGCTGTGGTCTCTGTACTGAGTTGCTCTTTTTTTGCTTGTTTTCTTTTTTTTCTTTCAACAGGTGATCCAGCAGATTTTTATTTTTGCCTTTTCTCACTGTGCCTCTTCCCTTCTGTTTTCTTTCCCTCCCTTTTCTTCTTTCTCTTCCCCCTGTCATGTCTGTCCATGTCTGTCCATTTTGTAATAACTTAAAATGAATAAACAAATAATAATAACAAAGATCAATCAAGTCGACCAATATGGCAAAGCCATAATGATCCACCTGGATTAAATAAATCTGTTGGGCATCTTTCTTGGCCTTCAGACAATAATTCTGATTGCTACAGTAAAAAAAAGCAAAAAACCCCACCAATTATTCAACGGCTTTACTTCCTGATCCAGGATTCAAAGAGGATCAGCAGAGTTAACGTGCTGCAGAGTTGGACAGCTGCAGTCAGAGAAACAGATGCAGAGACAGAGGAACATTGTGTGACTGAAGAAGATTCAGCTTTCTTCTTCAAACTCTGTACAGACACAGGAGACAGCAGCATCATGTGGTGCTTTCATGTTCCTGTTAAACACAGTTACAGTTTTAACAGGATGGTTTACTGAAACTGTTTGAAAACACATCTTTGTTACCAGCTACCTGCTTGGTACTTTTTTCTGTACTGTGTGTTATTGAAAGTCCGATCTGAAGTTCTTTTATTTTGGGACTAAACAGGTTGGACAGGAAATCAGAATCAGACCAATCAGACACAAACCTGAAGACCCACAGAGCTGAAAGCAAAGCTGTGTCTGTACATCTGCCTGTTTAAGCACAGGAAGTAGTTTCTAGTTTCATCTAGTTTGTCAACTTCCTGTGTGTGTTCATGTGACTGTTAGTGACTGAGAGAGGTGTTAAAAACAGGAAGTGGGGTTGCTAAGCGGTTGCACAGACTGGGATGAGGACCTTTGACCTGAGCAGGAAGAACAGCCTGAGGTTTCTATGGTTTATAATCCGGAGAAACTCTGCCTGTGTAAAAATAACAGCATTATCAGCACACAACTGGTTATTGATGTTCTGACAGACATTTGGTAAATCATGAATGTAAAAAGAAAAGAAAATTGGTCCCGGTATGGAACCTCAGGGTACTCCAACTTTACAATGAAGGGAAGGAGATTTAATACAGAGTCCATTTGAAAACATGCAAACTGAATCATAACAGAGTCTTTTTTTCCTTCAAACATTCAGGACAACAAACGTATCTGTAAAAAGCAGCTGAAACTTCCAGAAACTGAAGAAAAACAACACTCAACTCAAAGCTTCAAGGAACTAAACTATGAACCCTGAGTCTGTTGCCATCTTTTATATACAGACTATAGATCATCTACAGTGGAAATAAGTATTTACACCTGCTTAGAGACATTTAATGTTAACCAACGCACACACACAAACCTTAAAAAGAGGAAGAGTTTTTAACACTCGGCCTCGTTGGTCCAGCGGTGAGTCCGTTACCGTGAGCTATGGATTCAGGATATACAGATTTGTGCTGTTTGTGCTGGAACTAAGCTGCACACAGCTGATGTTAGGCAGGAAAACATTACACACTGCTTCACTTACCTTCACATGGAGACGATCAGCATCTGTCACAAACACCAAGTTCAGGAAAGAGGAACTTTGAAGAGGAAGGAAACACCCAGAGAGGCGTCCACAGACCAACATCCCAGCTGTGGTGTGTGGTAACTTCTGGGGAAAGGCAAACTGTGATGATGCTCACCCCGCCCCCAATACACTCACAAAAATATACATCCTGCTCTACTATTGAGCAATTTATCAAGAAAGTGGATCTGACTAAAACAGCATTAGTGCTGCCTGTCTGCTCTCTTCATGTACGTCTTCACCTTCCCCTAACTCGTTTGGCTCTCGGCGAAGGCAGTCGCACTTTTTCTCCTCTCCTCCTTCCCCTTATCTTCCCTGCTTAGCCTCTTGTGTCCTTGTCTTGTCTCGTGTGTATTACTTTTCCCTGGAACACTCTCTCACAGTCTGTTCTCTAAAACCTAAAAGGGAATTATGGATTTGATCAACTGGGCTCTGAATGCAATTGCCACCCTTTTCTCAACAAGAAGCCTGGGCCCGAGTGCCCTGAGGGACTTTCCCTGCCGGATACACGATGGACGGGTGGCAGAAATGGAGGATTGTGTGCTTGGCGGGACTGCAACAGGAATCGCAGCAGGTTTAGCTGTGCAACATGTCAGAAATTCACCTGTACCAAATGCAGGGATGATGGACACTGGATCTGCAAACGCTGTAAAGTCTGAAACACTTTGAAATAAAACAGACTTGTGTATCCATATATTGTGAATGTGTGTCTTTTATATGTAGGCTGTAAAACAGAGGTTTTGTCACGGTCTGGCTGGCAGACCGTGGGGATGTGGGGAAAGGAGGACCCAAAACGCAGACTCTGCGATGCAAACAGTGCTCTTTATTTACAGTGAAAAGCTGTAAACACAATAAGTCCTCGTTGCTCCCTCGAACCCCGTGTGCGCGCTTCCCATGGCTCGTGCTCCCCGCTGTTGTGTTTCCGCACTCCCCGTGCGTGCTGCCTTTCTGGACCACTCTTCCTCCTGCAGGGAAACCATAGACGCAGCCGTCAACACTAACCCTCGGCGGGCATATACAAACAGCACAGACATAAGCTGACACACACTGACTTGGTACAATAACTCAATGATCCCGTGCCGGTGGGAGCTCCAACTCTCTCCTAAGTAGCTCCCCCGACGAGCCCTGATCACCAACAGGTGTGGCAGGAACTTCAGGTGTGGCCAGTCCTTCCGCAGGGCCACACCCATCAGGCCTGCAGGTGGCTGTGCTCCATCCTCCAATCACACCCGCAGACATACACACCCACACCCTGCCTATACATACGAGTGGGACACAGACTAACACAGCATTGTGCAGAAAAACACACACATCACCAAATAATAATAATAATAATACAACAACAACAGTCAAAACTGCTCACGGACCCCGAGTCCTCCAGAGCCGGGTCCGTGACAGGTTTGGCCTGCCTTGGGTCTGAGTAAACAAATGCCAATGTTGCACAAACACACACACACGCACGCACACACACACACACACACACACAGCAAATCTGCATTTATTTGTCCCACAAGTGGAAAATCTGCACTGTCATTGGAAAAAAGTGGACAGCGCAAGACAAAAGCAGCTAAATAAAAACTGTACAAAGAGAATGGTATAGAAAGTGCACTATACAAACAATCTGGAAACATAAATATGGACACGTGAATTCAAAAATATTGGTGTGTGTATACACACACACACACACATATATATATATATATATATATATATATATATATATATATATATGTTCTTATTCACAGTATCAATCAGATCATCAGAGAACAGCTGATCAGCAATCAGTGGTGCCAACAGCGCCTCCTGTGGTGAGAGGATGCAATAATGCAATGTAGCATTTTTCCACTCAACACTTGCAGTCATGGAAACTGTCTGTTGGATCTGTGTGACGTTGCTTTCTTGGTTAGAGTTCCTCACAAATGTCCAGATGATTCTTCTAATGAGGCGTCGACCATGTTTTCAGCTCTTTGGAAGAAAACGTCGCCCTTTGCCATCCTTACTTTTCTTTGACTTCTTCAAATGCAGCTGAACTCCAGCTGGTATTTTCTTGGACTTTGCAGCTGTTTCTGGTCATCAGTTCATTCCTGCAAACCTCTGAAGCTGAACAACAGTGATGCTGCATTGCTGGCTGATCCCAAAAGGTTGATTCTGTTCATCTGGACGTTTTCAGAAACGTTTGCTCACTGATCAGGTGACTTCTTCAGTCTCAGCTGACTGCAGCTTTACAAGCTTACAAACAGCACATTTGCACAATGACTGAAAGCAGCAGCACCTGATATATATGATACTAATATAATACATATACATATATAATCCATACTAATGATGAAGGAACTGAGCTCACAGTCCATTGTTCATTCAGTGAACTACTCAGTTTATTTTGGGCCTCAGAAATGCTCACTCTGTTTGTACATCACTGTCAGCAATAGACTCATTCTGCTGTGTGGACAGGAACACATGTGACATCACTTCCTGTTTGTTTGTGACTGAAGAGGAAGAAGTTTACAAGGAATCATTTAGAAGAGTTTCAAACATCAACTGATTGAATCCATGAATCTGAAAACGTGTTTGTGAGTGAAAGAGACAGACATGTACAGACTGAACTATCTGTTCAACAGTCAGAGTGTTTCTGTAACAGGAGACACTCTTTACACTCCACTCAGCACAGGGACACTGAGCCACCAGGAAAGAAGTAAAACCCAGGATAAAGAGTTTGAGTGAATGTGGTGTTGAAGGTGTGGAGGTGGATCAGAGTGTCAGAGGAGACTCTGTAGAAGGACAGAGTGCCAGCAGGACAGTCCACATACACTGCTGCTCTGTTAGAGACAGAGGAGGAGGAGGAGGAGGAGGAGGAGGAGGAGGAGGAGGAGGAGATGATGGATGTGTAGCTGTTATTGTGACAGACATAACAAGGACCATCATCAGAGCAGAACAGACTCCAGGACTGATCATTGTTTCCAAACCAACAGTCATAACTGACTCCTTTCCTTCTGATGCTTCTGTAACTCACTGATATATAAACGCTTCCTCTCCACTCGACCTCCCAGTAACAGCGACCAGTCAGACCATTTCTACACAGCAGCTGATCCCAAACATCAAATCTGTCTGGATGATCAGGATATGACTGAACCTCCTCCACACGTGTCACCTTCCTGTTGTTGTCAGACAGTTGGAGCTCTGTGTGCACTGTGTTTGTGTCGATTGTGAGTTGACAGGAATCTGATGGAGAGAACAAACACAATCCAGCTGCAGTTATTGATCCATCATCTGTTCATTGATTGACACTTTGATGATGACTCCTGACATGATGAAGATGGTTGAATGTGTGCTGCTTTGTTTTCATGAATCCCATTAAAAACACACTTACACTTCCTCAGACCTGGTCTCAACCATCGGACTCCAGCAGGCTCCACCCTGAAAGGAGGAGGGGGGTCAGAGCAGCACAGTCAGCATGCACACATGGACATTACATGGCTCTCACACACACACTGTTACACACTGAGCTCAAAGCTCGGCTCCACTGTTTTATTCAAAGAAATCTACATTTATTTATCAGCACATTTAAAAACAGCTTGAGCCAAAGTGCTGCACAGAGTAGAGAGAAAATAGGAAACATACACAGTAATGACTATAAAGACTGGTCAGGATTGAAAGCTACAGAGTACAAATGTGTTTCCAACCGGCTTTTAAAAATGTCCAGTGTTGGTGACGACCTGATGTGAAGGGCGACTGTTCCAGAGTTTGGCTGCAGCCATCGATAAAGCTCACCTCTGTTTTTACGTCTAGTTCTGGTCAGAAGCTGCTTATCTGCAGACCTGAGGGCTCCACTTGGATTATTTTGTTAAAGAGAGATAAGATGGAGCCAATCCATTCACAGATTTAAAGACAACCAGATCTGGAAGTGGATTCTACCACGTACTGGTAACCAGTGGAAGAAGCTGGTGATGGGTCGTCTAGCACAGACCCACCGCTGGAACCAGACAATTGATGAGGGAGAGAACTGTGACAGCGCCGTTCCTTCACTTGACCTCAGTCGCTCTCGTCTGCTCCCTCGTAACACTGCTCTTTATTGAGCTTACATGAATATGCACAAGTTCATTAACATATGACGTCTTACACAGGTATGAACAAAGAGTACCAGTCTGTGCATAGTGTGTCTGTCTGTGTGTGTCTGTGTGTCTGTGTGTGTGTGTGTGTGTGTGTGTGTTCCAGATGTGACCCTGTGACCCCAAAGCTGGTGCTAAGAGTCCAGCGGTCCCCCTAACAAAGGGCTCTTATACTTAACCAGACACAGAGTAGGTGTCCTCCTACACCAGGGGTCTCAAACTCGCGGCCCGCGGGCCAATAGCGGCCCGCAGGACGATAGTTTTTGGCCCCACCTTAACATGAAAATGTAATGTTAGTTTGATAATGTATGACACTTTACAGTGATGTGGGCGGAGCTGAATTAACCCACCAATCAGGGTGGGATATGGATCTCAGGGGACACCAGCCGGGCTTGATGCAAGCAGGGAAACATTTCTCAATGAGTCAAAGTTCCAGCAGCGTTGCCCTGGAGTGTTTCTTTCTTTCTGTGCCTGGCTGGCTTCCTCCTTTCTATTGGGCAAACGCCGACATTCGCCCCAGCGCGCTGCGTTCACAACACTTCAAAAAAAGTTGTTTTTTTTAAGTTGCTGCCCAGCGGGACATTATACGTATATAGATTTATACACACGTCAGTGGGATTTAAAGTTATGTTTCCACAGAGAGAGATCTCATATTAACTCTCACAGTGATGCGTAGGCGGCGGGATAAAAGAAAAGTCATGAACTCAATGCAGCCCAATTTAGTCTGCAGTCACATAGCGACACCTGTTCATCGGCAACAACAGTCCCCGGTAACCCGGACTAATTATAGGGTCGCACCGTAATTTGTGGCTCGATGTTTTTATTTGCATCACTGCGTTTGCATTGCAGCAAACATGAACATTACATATATTTCAATATAATGTAAAAGCAGTCAAAACAACTAACATCAGAAACAGCTGATGTTATTTGTTATATGTCACGGTGTCATTTCCGCTTCTTTCTCCTGTAACAACAGCCCGGCGCCGTGAGCAGTCGCCTGTTTTGCGCTCGCTATCCCTGCACTTTCTACCATCTGCAAACGCCACGGTGTTCATGCCGTCATGAAAGACATGAACATCGAGCGTAAAAACAAAGGAGACTGCTACCGGCTTTTTATCTGCCGATCGCCGTGCTACGGTTGCAAGAAAAAGAAGCAGAAATGACGTTCTCTACGCGTTGAGACGTTCCCCGTCCGTCGGCTAAACGCTTGATTGAAACTTCAATGCGACAGTGACACCAAGTAGAATTATAAATGTCACATAGCCCCAAACATGTCTTTTTCAAAGCCTGTCCGGGAAAGAAAGGTCAGTTTAGCAGCATCAGCCTTTCTGCCAACACCGCAGCAGATCGCATTTCTGACCTGTCAAGTGACATTTATGACCAACTGTGTGAGAAAGCCAAATGTTTCAGTGTATACTCAGTCGCTCTTGATGAGACCACAGACATCACCGACACTGCCCAGCTCCCAATGTATGTCCGTGGTGTTGATGACAGTTTTGAAGTGATGGAGGAGCTGCTCACAGTAATGGGAAAGCTCAGCTCTCTCAGGCAAACCTTTGCCATTTCCCAGCATGCAAGGCACTCGTGGATGCAGGCACACCATTCAGTGCTGACGAGTATGTTGATGTCATTTTGAGGCTACAGGAGGAATTTGATCACAGATTTGCTGACTTCAAGACACACAGAGCCACCTTTCACATTTTTGCGGACCCCTTCCCCTTTGATGTGCAAGATGCCCCTTCTGTGCTTCAAATGGAGCTCATTGAGCTGCAGTGCAACTCTGAACTCAAAGCAAAGTTCAGGGAGGTGAGTGGAAAAGCAGACAAGCTTGGACAATTTTTGAGAGACTTGAGCCCTAGTTTCCCTCGGCTTTCCCGAATGTTCAAGGGGACCATGTGCCTTTTTGGTAGCACATACTTGTGCCAAAAGCTCTTCTCCACTTTGAACTTCAATAAGTCCAAGTACAGGTCCAGACTTACGGATGATCATCTTCAAGACATACTGAGGGTCGCAACTGCTTCCTCCCTCAGGCCAAATCTGGCTCGGCTATGCGAGAGGAAACGCTGCCAGGTCTCTAGCAGCAAGGAGTAGGCAAGAGAAGCCATGTTCAGAAGAACAGTTCATTTTCTACAGTGTTCCATTCATGTTCAGAAGAAGGTTATAGAACTGTTAATACAGACATTTCAATCTAAATACAGCAGATATAGAAGACGATGGCGCCGGTGAGGTCGGCTGCCGTCACGACTGCTCCGACCACTTTTTCTTTGTCTTTGTTTTTTAAGTTAGTTTTCAGCGTTTCTAAATCGGCAAAATCATCACCATTGGGTACATTAGGTATGACAGTGACACTCTTGTTTCTATTGGTATACAATGTACTCACAATTCGAAGTTTTTAACTCCGGATCCGAGCTGGCCGAGTGAGATCTCGAGGGAGAACAAAGGGAAGCGGAGGCGGCCTAGAGGGAAGCGAGCCGGCGTCAGGAACAGGCTGAGAGCTCGTGCACACCGCACACCTCTGCCTAGCATCCTGCTCGCCAACGTCCAGTCACTGGAGAACAAGCTTGACGACCTCAGGGCCAGGATAAAGTTCCAGAGAGACATTCGGGACTGCAATCTCCTCTGCTTCACCGAGACATGGCTGAACCCAGCGGTGCCGGACCACGCCATCCAGCCGGCCGAGTTCTTCTCGGTTCACCGCATGGACAGGACACGGGACTCGGGGAAGTCAAGGGGAGGCGGCGTGTGTTTAATGGTGAACAACAACTGGTGCAACAGTGCGAACGTTGTTCCTCTCACACGCTCCTGCACACCAAATCTGGAACTACTGTCCATCATGTGTCGTCCTTTTTATCTACCTCGGGAATTTACATCGGTCATTGTAAGTGCCGTTTATATTCCACCACAAGCGGACACGGTCACCGCCTTATGCGAGCTGCATGAGGCACTCACACAGCACCAGACACAACACCGGGACGCTGCGCTTATTGTGACGGGGGACTTTAATAGCGCCAACCTCAAACGCGCAGCGCCGAACTTTTATCAACACATCACCTGCCCCACCAGAGGTGAAAGGACACTGGACCACTGCTACACTACGGTCAAGGACGGCTACAAGGCACAATCCCGCCCCCCGTTTGGCAAATCTGATCACGCCGCCATTTTCCTCATGCCAAAATACAAACAAAGGCTGAAACAGGAAGTTCCGGTTCAGAGGAAGGTCGCGCGCTGGACGGACCAATCGGTGGCCGCGTTACAGGACGCACTCGATGACGCAGACTGGGACATGTTCAGGAACAGCTCCGACGATGACGTCAACGTGTTTACGGAAGCGGTTGTGGGATTCATCGGGAAACTAGCGGATGATACCGTGGAGACAAAGACTATCACAACGTTTCCCAACCAGAAGCCGTGGGTGGATAAAACCATCCGCGACGCTCTGAGATCCCGCACCGCTGCCTACAACACGGGACTCATGACGGGGGACATGGACCCGTACAAAGCCGCGTCATATAACGTGCGGAGGGCGGTGAAAGAGGCGAAGCAGCGCTACGGGAGGAAACTAGAGTCACAACTCCAACAGAGTGACTCTAGGAGCCTGTGGCGGGGACTAAGGACAATAACGGACTATAAAGCACCAACAACCGGTATGACGAACGCGGCCGTGACTCTGGCAGACGAGCTGAACACTTTCTATGCTCGCTTCGAGGCTGCAGCTAAGGTCTCCAACAATGCTAGTGTTAGCGGCGCTAACGGCTGCAGACAGGAAGATACTGCCAGCACCGGAAACGTGCTCGTCATCTCCGAGCATGAAGTAAGGAGAGCCTTCAAGAGAGTGAACACCAGGAAAGCAGCAGGACCAGACGGCATCCCAGGTCGTATCCTAAGAGACTGCGCATACCAGCTAGCTCCTGTGTTCACTGAGATATTCAACATCTCTTTATCTCAGTCGGTGATCCCCACATGCTTCAAAGAGTCCATCATTGTTCCTGTCCCGAAGAAACCCCACCCTGCTTCTCTCAATGACTATCGCCCTGTAGCCCTCACCTCAGTAGTGATGAAGTGCTTTGAACGCCTGGTCAGAGACTTCATCATTTCTTCACTACCAGACACACTGGACCCACTACAGTTCGCTTACCGTCCAAATCGTTCCACAGACGATGCCATCTCTCATCTCCTCCACACATCACTCACTCACTTGGACACTAGAAGGGGGAATTATGTTAAAATGCTCTTCATAGACTACAGCTCTGCATTTAACACCATAATTCCCTCCACACTCACCACCAAGCTGGAGCATCTGGGACTCAGCTCATCTATGTGTCAGTGGATCTCCAACTTCCTAACTGGCAGACCACAGGCAGTAAGGATGGGCGGACATGTCTCAGCCTCCACCACTCTCAGCACTGGAGCACCCCAGGGGTGTGTTCTGAGCCCCCTGCTGTACTCTTTGTACACATATGACTGTGTGGCCACTACCAGCTCCACCACCATCATCAAGTTTGCTGACGACACCGTCGTGGTGGGCCTGATCTCTGATAACAACGAGACGGCCTACCTGAAGGAGATTAGGAATCTGGAGAACTGGTGCCAGAGGAACAACCTCCTTCTAAACGTCAGTAAGACAAAGGAGCTGATAGTGGACTTCAGCACTAAGCAGGAGAGGAACTACCAGACCCCTGTCATCAACGAGTGCCCAGTGGAGAGAGTGGACAGCTTCAAATACCTCGGAGTTCACATCACGCAGGACCTGTCATGGTCCTGTCACATCAACACCGTGGTGAAAAAGGCCCGTCAGCGTCTCTACCACCTCAGACGCCTGAGAGACTTCCAACTGCCCTCAAAGGTGCTCAGGAACTTTTACTCGTGCACCATAGAGAGCATCCTGGCGGGAAACATCTTAACCTGGTTCGGGAACAGCACCATGCAGGACAGACGAGCTCTACAGAGGGTTGTGCGGTCAGCTGAGCGCACCATCCGTTCCGAGCTCCCTGACCTGCACTCAATCTACAGCAGGCGGTGCTGGACCAAGGCCAGGAAGATCGTGAAGGACCTCAGCCATCCCAACAACAGACTGTTCTCTCTGTTGAGGTCAGGAAAGCGATTCCGCTCCCTGAAGACCAACACAGAGAGACTGAGGAGGAGCTTCTTCCCGCAGGCGATACGGTCTCTCAATCACACCACCACACAGTACTGACCCACACATATGGTTCTTACACACACACTGGACTTTCTGGACTTTGTTTTTGCACAACACTGGTCACTATATTCTTCATTTCCGGTTAATACTTGTACAGCTGCTGTTATTGTGTATATATTTATTTATATTTAGATTTCTTCATACATTCTTATATAGTTCTATATTGTGTATTGTGTATTTTGTTGTACAGTTATTTTATTTTCAACTTTAATTTATATATTTTATCTTATTCTTCCCAGTTAAATTTACCCTTCATTCTAATTTGTGTTGTACAGTTATTTCATTTTTAACCTTAATTTATATTTTATTCCTTCCTAGTTAAATTTACCCTTTTTAATTTTTCTTTTTAATTTTTCATATTTATTTCCTATCTTATTCATAGCCTTTCCTTTTTTTGTTTTCTTTGGGTCACGAGCAGTTGTCCAAGCATTTCACTGCATATCGTACTGTGTATGACTGTGTACGTGACAAATAAAATTTGAAAAAAAAAAAAAAAAAAAAAAAAAAAAAAAAAGAAGAAGACTGAGAAAAACACACAAGTTCACTGACTAAAAATATCTTATTATTATTTTATTTATGTATTACAGATTGATTTATTTTCTTATTAATTCTTAATTTGTTCATTTATTTTTCATATTTTGTGTTAAAAAATAAAAATAAAGAGATTTGAGAAGATTGGAATTTTTTAACCATGCCTTTCTTGTGGAAAACCTAATGCGGCCCAGCCTCACCCAGGACTCTGCCTGCAGCGGCCCCCAGCTAAATTGAGTTTGAGACCCCTGTCCTACACCATAAATCAGTAAGAGAGGGTACGACCTCTCTTATGGCCCCAAGTGGTGTGTGCATGCCAGAGCACTCTGGAAGGCACACAGAATCTTTACAGACTACTAAGGATCAAACCTCTATCATCATGCAATCGATTATACAACTCTAAGCATATATGAGTAAATATTTCTAAGCATAAATGACAATCAACAATATAAACCTTACAGCTGGTTTTAATAACAGAATTTATTTGTTTCTCAAATGAGAAAGAACTATCGAGAAACACTCCTAAATCTTTAGTTCTTAACTTTTCCAGTGGAGCAAGGTCAACATTATCTGCTAATGCTAAATAGGCTGCCGTTATTAACTAATGCTAATTTGATGTGAATTAGCATTATGCACTAATGCTAACACTTACTTTTTAACAATGTGAGTAGCTAATGCTAACACTATTTCCCTTAACTTTATAACAATGTGAACGGCCAATGCTAACACTCTTTTCCCTAGCATTACAACAATCTGAGGTGCAAATGCTAAGTAGGCCGCCATTAGCACATACATCTAATTTAAGGCAAATACGCATTAGAACCTAATGCTCATATCGTTTTCCTTTGCTTTATAACAATGTGAGCAGCTACTTCTTAATAGCATTAGCTAATAACAGCAGTCTAATTTAATGCAAGTTAGCATCATTTGAGTTATAACGATGTGAGGAGTTAATGCTAAGTATGCTGCCATTAGTGGTTAATTCTAATTAGGGGTGAATAATTATTACCAGCTAATGCTAATATTGTTTTCTCTTCCCTTTTAACAATGCGAGCAGCTAGTGCTAGGTAAGCTGATGCTAGCAGCTAATGCTAAAGCTAAAGCTAATTTGAAGTGTATTAGCATTACATTAGTGAGGAGTTAATGCTAAGTAGACTGCCATTAGCAGGTAATGCTAATTTTAGGTGAATAGGAATTGGCAGCTAATGCTAATACCATATTTTCTTGCTTTATAACAATGTGACCAGCTAATGCTAAGTAGGTTGCCGTTATTAGCTAATACTAATTTGAGGTGAATTAGCATTATCCCCTTATGCTAACAATGTTTTTTCTTACTTTTTAACAATACGAGTAGCTAATATGAACACTTTTTTTTTATTATCCGATTTTAACTTTTCCCCTGCGATGTGAAGAGTTAATGCTAAATAGGATGCCATTAGTGGCCAATTCTAATTTTAGACGAGAAAGCATTAGAAGCTAATGCTAATACCATATTTTCCTGCTTTATATCAATATCAGTAGGTAATGCTAAGTACGTAGCCATTATTAGCTAATGCTAATTTAGGTGAATTAGCATTATCCACTAATGCTAACAATGATTTTGCCAACTCTTTTCCCTTGCATTATAACAATATGAGCAGCTAATGCTAAGAAGGCTGCCATTATTAGGTAATGCTAATTATTATGTGTGCTAGCATTGTCCGCTGCTGCTAGCAATGTTTTATCTTACCTTTTAACAATATCAGCAGCTAATTCTAACACTACTTTCATTTCAGTTAAGCCTATTTAGCATTAAAAAGTTTTTGCTAAATAGGCTAACATTAGTGGCTAATGCTAATTTTAGGTGAATAAGCATTGGCAACTAATGCTAATACCATATTCTCTTGACTTCTAACTATGTGAGCAGCTAATGCTAAGAAGGCTGCTGTTATTAAGTAATGCTAATTTAAATTGCTAATGCTAACAATGTTTTTTCTTACATTTTAACAATGTGATATGTGTTACCGTTAATAACTATTGCTAATTTGATGTGAATTAGCATTATCAAATAATCCTAACTATTTTCCCTTGCATTATAACAATGTGAGCAGCTAATACTAAGAAGGCTGCTGTTATTAGGTATTGCTAATTTGATGCGAGTTAGCATTACCCGATAATGCTAACACTTTTCCCTTCCCTTTTAATAACGTGAGCAGAAAGTGCTTAGTAGGATTATTCTAGCAGCTAATGCTAATTTGATGTGAATTAGCATTACATTAGTGAGGCGTTAATGCTAAGTAGGCTGCCATTAGTAGCTAAAGGTAATTTGAGGTGAATAAGCACTAGTAGCTAATGCTAATACCCTTTTCTCTTGTGTTATAATGATGTGACATTAATGCTAAATAGGCTGCCATGAGTGACTCTTTTCCCTTGCATTACAACAATGTGAAGGGTTTATGCTAAGTAGGCTCCCATTAGCAGCTAAAGCTAATTTGAGGTGAATAAGCATTAGTACCTAACGCTAATACCCCTTTCTCTTGTGTTATAATGACGTGAGACATTAATATTCTTCTCAAACAACAGAATGAGAATGAAATATTGATTCTAACAGGGCCCATAAATAGCATTAGCTTAGCAGCATTAGCTTATCAGAGTTTCCATCATGGTCACACAAATCCTTAGCAGAGCAAAGTGGCCTACTTAGCAATAGCTGCTCAAGTTGTAGAAAGCAAAGGGAAAACAGTATTAGCATTAGCTGCTAAATGTGCACTTGATAACAAATCTATTGTAAATTCAGCTGTGAATGTAGAGTTTGTCGTTATTTAAGCTTCCATTTCCAAATGTTAGCTGCTCCTGTCTGCCTCTTTGTCACACACACACAGACTGAAATGATTCACAGCCTTGTTTCATCCTTCTGTCAGTGTCACTGACTGTCACTGTGACTGTGGACATACAGCATGGGAAACATACACATGGCTGACACCTTATTAGGTACGCAGTGGCCACTATCTCAAAATGTTGTCTCTGTCCAAATATTTATGGACCTAACTGTAGGTCTACTTTTAATGAAACTCTCAACATATCGGTTATCATTAATGTTCCTGCAAACAGACTCCTTGGAGACCCCCTACATAAATATCCATGTACTATCCAGCTAGACTAGTGTGTCTGTCCCTGAAAATATTACTGCATGTGTGATTGTTCATGTCTCATCTGCAGGAAAAAAACAGGAAGTGAGTGAAGGACACAGGAAATGTTTCCAGCTCTTCCTCCTCTATCAGACATTCTCTCCATACCTGAGAGTGTCCAGTCTCCAGCCTGGATCCTTCAGTCCAGCCGACAGAAGCTTCATTCCTGAGTCACCTGGATGATTGTAGCTCAGGTCCAGCTCTCTCAGATGGGAGGGGTTGGAGCTCAGAGCTGAGGCCAGAGAAGTACAGCCTTCCTCTGTGATCAGACAGCCTGACAGACTGCAGACACACAAAACAACAATCCGTCTGTTATCCATCTCTATGGCAGCATAACTAAGGGATGGTTCAGGGTCACCTGATCCAGCTCTAACTATAAGTTTTATCAAAAAGGAAAGTTTGAAGCTGATCTTCAAAGTAGAGAGGGTGTCTGTCTCCTGAACTCAAACTGGGAGCTGCTTCCACACCCAGTCCAACATAGCCAGGCTTTCTTTGTGTTTGCTGCTTTGATAAAACCTCAAATCCCAGTCAGAGATGATGAGCATCATCACAGTGATGATCATTTCTCTGTTAACCCAGGCTTTCTGCTTCAGGATCTGTGCACGCTCACAGAACAAGGAGACCTTTAAACATCATTTCACTAAATGGATGGACTGAGCTCGGCCTACAGATGAACTGGATAAATAAAAGATTTGACCTCAGTGTGCTCAGTGTTCCTGTCTATTCCTAACATATTCCTAACATGATAGCTGCACTTTAGAGCTCTAAAACTGGAACATATTTAAACTCTACATGTTACTCAGTACATTCAGTTCTGACACTCGCCCACAGTCCAACAAAGGAAACATGGAGATCACATCAGTTTGTCACCAAAGTCTAATTATTCCAGAGGGCAGTGTTGATACAACTAAAGGTATTTTTAAGCAAAGTTGAGTTTTTTATTGTCGGAGTGCTTCATGTCTGAAGTATCACTTAAATGCATTACACGCTGTTGATGGCAGCAAACAAACCACCCACACAAACAGCGGTGGGAGGCTTGGGCAGACTACGTAGGATCAGCTTGTGGGAGGAGTCTAGATAAACCAAAGAAAGACAAGCTAACAAACGCCACAGTGAAGTGAGTAGCTACAAACTGCAGGCCGATTAGTGTTGTTGAAGAAGTCGGTCTGAGGAACGTTCTTAGGATCAACAAATGACGGCATGTATGAGCCTCCCTCAAGACGCACCATCACAAGAAGAACACATGAGCTGTAGAAAAAGGAGAGACTATGAAAGCCACAGCGTTACAACCTGCACCAGCTGTTGGTCTCTCTGGAGACTACTGGGCGTGGCTGGGTAACCATGGTTACTTGGAAGTTACAGTACATGATATTAATGAAGAGTGGGAGCTGCGTTCTATAGCAAACAATTTGTTTTGAGGTAATCAGCTGATCTTACTTTAACCGGAAGCCCTTCGCAATAATTGCAAAGCCTTTATTTTGTACAACTACCATCAGTTCGTCTGTACTGATGGTAACTTAAAGTCACACTAATGTCGTTTAGTTTCTATAGTGTATGTAGTAGAAGTATACTACAGTACCCTGATCACTGATAGGATAGATTTATGTAGATATACACCTTTGTGTTTAACATTACTGCATTATAGTACTGTGATCTTTGTCCTTATATATGGCTATATTAGCTATACTGATGTATGTACATATATGTACGTACATATAACTGGATATGTAACTTATCTATTCATCTTATTTGTCATGTATTTGTATTGTGTACTTCCTTTTTGTAAGAAACCACACACGTGATCACAGCCACAAGAATCAATCAGTGAAAGAATAAAGTGCCTCAAACCGAACCTTAAGCTCCTTATTCCACACGCTGGGATCATTTGGCCTTCAGTGGTGTTCTGGCTGACACACCGGAGTGAACAGAGTGCTAAAGAGTGAATCGGACACACCAGTGTCATCCCTGATATCTCCACTACATTTAATCGTCCTTCAGCTTGTGGCTGCCGTTAGCTGGACTGCTAGTTAGCTGATCTGCTAGTTAGCCAGTGTGCTAGTTAGCCAGTGTGCTAGTTAGCCAGTGTGCTAGTTAGCCGGTTCGCTAGTCAGCTGGTGTGCTGACCAGCGAACCAGTAGGTTACAAGATGAGCTTGTCTGTCTGATGAGCCAGCTCTCTCTGTCTTGGTCATTTTATCCTTGGGCAAGACACTTCACCTACCGCTTACTGGTGATGACCAGAGGGGCCGATGGCGCGATATGGAAGCTACAACTGTAGCTTACCTACACCAGTGTGTGAATGTGAGAGTGAATGAATAGTGGAATTGTAAAGGGTCCTTGAGGGTCTCGAAAAGCGGTATATAAATGCAATCCATTATTATTATTAAGAGCATCTTTAGGCCTGACTGTGCTCATCCTTCCTCCAACCTCTCCTTACCAAAGATAACAACTACATCAGTATTAGCTCAATAACAATTTCTGCAATTCAATTGTGGACATTCATTTTTAAACCTTGTGTAAAACGATAAAACCTAAAAGTCTGAGTATTATTCTTTGTGCAAACAGCTCTTGCAGGTTCCCCCGGACTTAGTAATTAAATAATAATAATAAAAATAACCTTTCCTTTGAGCAGCTGTTCAGGCTACTAAACTCATCCCAGAAATAACAAGTGACACCATTTATAGTGGAGCTAACTTTAACAGGTGAAACTGATTTGACCTATAAGGCTACTGCAGTTACTTGTTATCAAGGTTAGTACGGAAGACATCTGGATGAGGTAGTTAGTAGTATGTAGTTAGTACCGGGCGAGTCCCCTCCCCCACATCGGCACCAGAACCCTGTATTATCTACAGGGTAAGACTGCCTGTTTTATCAAACTATGGCCATTACTACTGTGATCATTTGCAGCCCAGTGTGCCGCTCTCTCTGCTGGGATGAACCACGGGAGCTCACCCAGTCATCCCTTTCTTTTTCTCAAGAAGAAGTGAAATAAATGTATTTATTATGTTACGAGTCTAATATTCTTTAAATCAAACTGTAATGAATAAATGAAGCAAGAAGATTTGGTGGCTCCAAGTGTTGTAGAAGAAAAGATAAACATCTCATTTTGAGAAATCAGCCTTTAAAATTAAGTAAGTACTGTGAATAAAAAACAAACAGCGAACCAATCAGTAGTCGCCAATGTCCTCCTAATTTCATTCAAAAAGAAATCAAATATATATATATTATGGGCCCAAAGGAGCCTAAATCTTTAAATTAGGCAGTTCATGAAGTATTTTTTTAAATAAACAAAGACATGACTATAACAACTTTTAGTAATTCAGAGTCCAATTATCCACTCAAATGTGAATAAAAGTTCACTTGACAGCTGTATAAAAGTTACCTGTTTATACAATAATATAAGTCACATTTCAAATGATCATCTGTGGAAAAGTTTGAATCCTGACCTGAGAGTTTCCACTGCACACTGTGAACTCTTTAGTCCAGCGGACAGAAGCTTCACTCCTGAATCCTGCAGGTCAGAGTTACTCAGGTCCAGCTCTCTCAGACTGGAGGACTGGGAGCTGAGGACTGAGGACAGAGCTTCACAGCTTCTCTCTGATAGGTTACAGCCACTCAGTCTGAAAAATAAAAGACAGTCTATACAACAAATACTCATGTGGAGTTTGTTAATACATTTCCCAACATTAAATCTTGACTTTCTTTTTTTAAAGGAAACATAAACATACTAAAATACAACATCATATGGATGAACTTTAATTAAGAATTCTAAAAACTAAATGTTTTCTGATCTGACCTCAGAGTATTCAGTTTACAGTTTAAACGTTGTAGTCCAGCAGACAGAAGCTTCACTCCTGAATCCTGCAGCTTTCTGATACTCAGGTCCAGCTCTGTCAGACTAGAGGACTGCGAGCTGAGAACTGAGGACAGAGCTTCACAGTTTTCCTCTGAGAGTTCACAGATGTTAAGTCTGAAGATAAAAACATGAATAAAGATTGTTGTTAAAGTGTAATCAGAGTGCAATAGCTTATTGTCTTGTGCTGAGCAGGTTAGTATAAGTTTACTTTAACTTAAAAATGAATAAAAATGGTATGAAACAAGGATAACTGGATAAAGATATAAACAAAAACAAACATCAAACACAAACAAACAGAACTAAACAGAATACAAATTGATCTGACCTCAGAACATTCAGTTTGGCGTGTGGACTCTCCACTGCAGCAGACAGAAGCTTTACTGCTGAAGCCTTCAGGCTGTTGGTACTCAGGTCCAGCTCTCTCAGACTACAGGACTGGGAGCTGACCACTGACAACAAATTTTCACAGCCTTCCTCTGAGACGTTACAGCTGCTCAGTCTGTGAGAGAAAGGGAAAAAACCAAAACAAAAAAAAATAAAGAATATATGTGATCAAATTAAATTTGTTTATATGTTGAACCTTTTTTTTTTACATTTTATTTTAAACCTATGAGACTATGAGTGCTACCAATCCAGTGCACACGATTGGTACCTTGATGGTACCTTGCTCAGGGGTACCACAAGGTAACTATTCGGTGGATTCGACCCCTGACCTTATGATCATGGGGCGACCACTCTACCTACTGAGCTAATAATTCTGTGTATACTATCATACAATACTAACTAAAACAATTATTTTAGAAAATTTTAGTAATTCAATAATCATTATGCTCATTACCTGTGTATTGTGAAGAACACTGGATTTTAAACACTAGCTGTATAAAACTCTTCCTGTTAAAGGTGCGTATAAAGGAAATGAGCTGAAATGCAGACTTCATGGAGAATGTTTGCTGTCAGGATATATCAAAGACAAAGCAGAGATCGATCCAGTCTCTTCCACTAAGCCCACAGAGGGACAGACAACCACTCTCACTCACACCTGCATGAAGTTTAGATCACCAGGTAACCTAACTGCATGTCTGTGGACAGTGGGAAGAAACTGTAGAGGACCCAGAGTGAACCCACTGTAATTCTGTGATAACACTGGTTATGGAAGCCTTACAGTTACATATGGTTACTGACAAGAAACACGACCTTAGAGGCAATTTCAGTAATGAAGACCGAGTTTCTCCCTCCATACGGGATGAAAACATGACAGTACAGCAGAGATTTATATTTAAAAAGGGAGAGTGTGCACTGAAAGTGAGATACAAACTTGAACTTAAATTATGAACATCAGAAAAAGATGTAGGTGAAGTCTGGTAGCTGAAGTTTGTGCTTTAGAATAAAACAACCAAACTCCTGGAGTTGGAGACAAATGAACAAGCTGAGGATAATAAACCTGTCAGAGGGGCTGAAGCATCAGAGCTCATGTTCTTATAGGCTGGGTCTGGATTGTCCTTTGATAAGAGTTACAGAACAAAGTGTGTTTTAGAAATGCTGGAGTGAAACATTAAAAACTACCATATATTTACTGAGTGACTGATGATCATTTAATTTACTATTTTAAAAAAATGTTACAGTGCTCTTTGAACTCAGCATTTCTGATTTATTTCCCATGATTTTAACAATGAAGCGATGACAACATGTTTACTTACAGAGCTTTGTTGGAGGCTTTGACCACTGGCAGCATCCTCAGAAGAGCCTCCTCTGAAGCAGAGTATTTCTTGAAGTCAAACTCATCCAGATCTTCTTCTGATGACAGTAAGATGAAGGTCAGAGCTGAGCACTGAGCAGGAGACAGTTTGCCTGTGGAGAGACTTCCTGAAGTCCTGTATTGTTGGATCTCCTCCACTAGAGAACGATCATTCAGTTCATTCAGACAGTGGATCAGATTGATGCTTTTCTCTGCAGACAGATTCTCACTGAGCTTCTTCTTGATGTACTGGACTGTTTCCTGATTGGTCTGTGAGTTACTTCCTGTCTGTGTCATCAGGGCTCGTAAGAGAGTCTGATTGGTCTGCAGTGAAAGACCCAGGAGGAAGCGGAGGAACAAGTCCAGGTGTCCATTTGGACTCTGTAAGGCCGTCTTCACAGCACTCTGGTAGAAGTGTTTCTCTGCAGATTCTCCTGTTTCAGACTTCTGGGAGGTTGTTTGCTGTTGTTCCAGCAGATTGAGTCCAGAGTTGCTGAAGGTCAGATGGACATGAAGAGCAGCCAGAAACTCCTGAACACTCAGATGGATGAAGCAGAACACCTTGTCCTGGTACAGTCCTCTCTCCTCTTTAAAGATCTGTGTGAACACTCCTGAGTACACTGAGGCTGCTCTGATATCGATGCCACACTCTGTCAGGTCTGATTCATAGAAGATCAGGTTTCCTTTCTGCAGCTGATCAAAAGCCAGTTTTCCCAGAGACTCCATCATCTTCCTGCTCTCTGGACTCCAGTGTGGATCTGTCTCAGCTCCTCCATCATACTTGACCTTCTTCACTTTGGCCTGAACCACCAGGAAGTGGATGTACATCTCAGTCAGGGTCTTGGGCAGCTGTCCTCCCTCTCTGGTTTCCAGCACATCCTCCAGAACTGTAGCAGTGATCCAGCAGAAGACTGGGATGTGGCACATGATGTGGAGGCTTCGTGATGTCTTGATGTGGGAGATGATCCTGCTGGCCTGCTCCTCATCTCTGAATCTCTTCATGAAGTACTCCTCCTTCTGTGGGTCAGTGAACCCTCTGACCTCTGTCACCATGCCAACACAGTCAGGAGGGATCTGATTGGCTGCTGCAGGTCGTGTGGTTATCCAGAGGCGAGCAGAGGGAAGCAGTTTCCCCCTGATGAGGTTTATCAGCAGCACATCCACTGAGGTGGACTTTCTAGGGTCAGTTAGGATTGTAGTTTTGTGGAAGTCCAGAGGAAGTCGACACTCATCCAGACCATCAAAGATGAACACAACCTGGAAGTCTTCAAAGCTGCAGATTCCTGCTTCTTTGGTTTCAGTAAAGAAGTGATGAACAAGTCCCACCAAGCTGAACTTTTCCTCTTTCAGCACATTCAGCTCTCTGAAAGTGAATGGAAATATGAACTGGATGTCCTGGTTGGCTTTGTCTTCAGCCCAGTCCAGGCTGTATTTCTGTGTTAAGACTGTTTTCCCAATGCCAGCCACTCCCTTTGTCAGCACTGTTCTGATTGGTTCGTCTCTTCCAGGTGAGGCTTTAAAGATGTCTTCTTGTCTGATGGTTGTTTCTGGTCTGTCTGGTTTCCTGGATGCTGTTTCAATCTGTCTGACCTCATGTTCATCATTGACCTCTGCAGTCCCTCCCTCTGTGATGTAGAGCTCTGTGTAGATCTGATTCAGGAGGGTTGGGTTTCCTGCTTTAGCGATGCCCTCAAACACACACTGGAACTTCTTCTTCAGCTTAGACTTAAGTTTACGATGACAAACAGCAGCTGGAAGTTCTGAATAATAATAATAAAAATACAACTTTAACAATCATATTTTACAAAATGCTGATGACAATTTCTGACCCACTGAGAAATGACTGAACACACTGGTGTCACAAGTCTCTCATTTATCCAGCAGCTTAAATCTTTAGATAAATCCTCTTACGTCTCTGCAGACGGTCAGCCAGCTCCTCCTGCTTCATTCTCCTCAGGAAGTCCACTGTGATCTTCACAAATGCCTCTCTGCTGTTTCTCCTCTGCTCATCATCCTCCCTCTGAAACTCCAAGCACTGGGGCTTATTTGGATTCAGAGCCTTCTGGATCTTCTTCAGCTCGTTCTTCACAAAAGTGATGATGTTGTCCTCCAGCAGCTGGAACAGAATACTTTATGAATGACCCACCACTCTGAACTTTAGTCCACACAACATCCACTTCTTTACGATCAAGGGGCATATCATCCACCAACTCTTTACCAATTATAGGTTTGACTTTATCTGATTAACTGAGACTTTGTCCACAACTCCATGATCCCAAAGCGTTGATTCTGTTCATATGAATGCAGCGATTTCAGTGGGAGAAACATTTCACTGGTGTTCAGAGCTGAACTACCAACGGGTTGATGATCGAAGCCAGAAACTTGGAGATGTTTCAGGTGACTGAGTTGATCGTACAGACAACTGGTCTTAAAGGTTCACTCTGTTTACGCATACAGATCAGTATTTAAGGTTTGACTCTCATCATCCACTGGGGCACAAACTGGGCGTCATCAGGACGCAACAACACAGAACAAACACCATCCCCACAGACACAGCAGCCAGCGAAGCAGAAGAACTTCACATGAAGAAGGTCCTGAGTAAATGTGAACGCTGGTTTGAGGGCGGAGTCAAGGAGGCCATTTATGTGAAAAGGAAAGACCATCTCTGAATGGAGGAGGGGCCTATGGGTACATTTGTCACCATCTTACAATGCTGTGATTGCAGCCATTCCCCAGCTCTCTGTGAACTGGACTCATGACCATTGATCAACAACCATTGATCAATGGTCCTGACAATATGCGTACCAATGATCAATGAACTGACCTCCCAGCCCATTGTTCCTTCAGTGGGCTGGTTTCAGTCATACAAATGTCCTGTTTATGAGATTGAAACCTGCAGTCAGCTGAGACTGAAGAAGTCACCTGATGATGATGAAACGTTTCTCCCACTGAAAACATCCAGATGAACAGAATCAAGCTTTTTGGGATTTACGTACCTGGATGATTGAGCATCAAGACACAACTCTGTGACTTTTCTCAGATGAATAAATCCTCTCCTCCAGCTTGGTTTACATCTACCAGCCCTGTGGCGCTGCCCAGGGACAATAATCTATGTGAGAGGTGGAAAGTCATACAGGTGTCTGCTCCTGCCTTCAGTTATTTTATCTACTGTGTGTCAACTGGCTGAACCTACTGCAACTGTCTTCTGTCTCCCTAAACTCAACAATGACTTAGTGATCTCTCCATTCTCTGACCAACGACATCCTGCTGCAGGAGGTTAACATAGCAGCCAATGATGATCCCACTCACTGTGAACAACACATTTGGACCTGATTTGCTGCTCTGGTTCACACGTGAACTTTGACTGCTGTCACCAACTTGAGAGGCTCTACAGAAAAACTGGACTTGTCCATAAAAAGATGTATAAAAATCATAAACTACATTATAAGGACAGCATTGCTCAATCAACTCTAATTACTACTGACATGTTATCTCTTCTAACTAAGGTACAGACACTCAAACTTGCTGCTTTCAGTGAGAAGTCAAATGTCTGAATATGAGCTGGAAGCCACTGAGAGTCCTCCCTCCTTCCCGTGGGGTTTACTTCCTCTACTACTTTCACTATAAACACGCCCCTTTAATGCACCTGCAGAGGGCCACCAGCAGATGGAGCTGTCTTAAACAAATCCACTTGGATTTTGAGTTATTCTTCAGATTTATTTAAACTCCTATATTGTGCACAAGCGTTGAGCGACCCATAATTTCTCTGTACTTTTCATAAGAGCAGCCAGACTTTCAGCTAGTTTTTTCTTTTTTAAGAGCTCAAAGTTATTGAAGAAACAGTTATTCAGCTTCATTCCCACTGATCTCGACTACAAACTGTTTCACTTTGGTTTCTGTTTAAAGCCTCGATGTTTAAAACGTTTCCCTGTGATCACATTTGCACCGTCTGATTTCAAAGTTTGTTTTCTTTTGGTCATTTAGTCCACAGAGTCCTTGGTGTTCTGAAAGGGACCTATAAATAAATGCATTATTATTAATATTAATAATAAAGTAGTTGTTGTACATGTACAGACCATAAATATGGAGTCCAGCTGTGTTTGATGCTGCTGGGCAGACTGACCACTGGGAACCTCTGAGCTCTGCTGGTCCACTCTGTGGAGGAACCATGAAGGATTAGATCAACACAGGATAAAGATCCAGGAGTTTCTGCTCAAATAACTTCATCTGAATCAAGTCTGTCAAGTTTTAGACTCTCAGATTCTGAAGATATATTTTCTGTTTTCTATGAACTTTCTTTCATCAGTGATGGAAGTGATGATGCTGCAGAAGCTCAGAGGAAACTTTGAGAAAACTGTGATGAACCATCAACTAATGCTCTCAGGAGGCCAAAGGTCCCTGAATGTAACTGTGCAGTAGATTCATCGAGTGTTTGAAACCTGACCACTTCCATATGTTTTCATTCTAACACAAGAAGTCCTTTTCTCATTGCTTTGATTTTAGTTTTCATTTGAGTTTTCTGAGTCTCGTATTTGGAGTCGAGTCTGTGCCACCTCCACAGACCTGTGAAGAAAATGATTGTTTGACAGATGGGCTCAGATTCAGGATCAGCTGAGGAGTTTGTGGCTGACAGAATCCTGCAGGTAAAGAGCAGAGCCCATCATTAGCATGCAGGGCTGTCCCTGGGGGGGTCGGCTCATTCAGGAGGTTAATCAATGTTCACATGTTCAATAAAAATGTTAAGTGTGTAAATTTGCCCTTTTCTCTCGAGTCTGTTTGCTCATGAAATGAACTTTGATTCGTTTACATTAAAAATGATGTTTAATGGTGATTAATCCAAATGAATCCACAGTAACCCTGTGATGAGTCTGATTAAACATTTTCATTAACAGCAGTAATATAGATTATATATTATTATATATTAGTGCACACTTAGCTTTTAGTATATATGTTTGTTACAAAGTTGTATTTACAGCAGAGAAGCTGAGTTAAAGACTGAAAACTATTCAAAGTCTCTTTGAATTGAAGCGTTTAACATTCTTTGTGTTTATTCTGCATTGACTTCATTATATGGTGTAAACGTCTGTTACAGGCTTAAATATAAAGTTGGAAAAATGTAACTGCAGCTATTGATCAAGTAATTGTGATTAATCAGGATTAATGACAGAAGATTGTGTCATTAATTAGTCATGTTTTAATCTACTGACAGCACTAGTGTTCACTCTTGTGCCTCCAACTGTTTTACGCCCTTTCAACACCTTCGTGGTCAAAAGTGTACACGCACAAAATCTACAATAAAACCCTCATGCAGCAATAGGACAGACACACAATCCATTTATCTCTGTGTCTCAAACACACACACGTGTATTCAAAGCCTCGATTTGTTCATATTTCATCTGTTGTGTTTTTATCTTCAGCGTTTTCAGTGTTGCTGCATTTACACCAAAAATGTTTCCATTGATGAATCAGATTGATTTGAATGTGTTTCATCCATACAAATCCCTCCCTGGTGGTCACATGACTCTATATCATAACAGGAGTCATGTGACAAGAGTTTCATGCTGTAAAATGTCAAAATGGTTGAATGTGGTGGAGTAAAAATGTGAGATGTCAGCTACTTTTCTTCAATATGAAATGTTTGCAGGGCCTGACAGGAAGTGGACGGACGCTCTGATCACTTCCTGTTTGCTGAAGTGGGTTTTCAGTTGTTTAGAAACCAAAGGCTTGTTTTAAAAGACAGTTTAAATGGGACTGAGGGAACGACGTGTTTGTAGTTTATATCCAACAACATCGAGCAGTTTAATCAAAGAGTTCATGTTGCTAACAGCTCACCTCTCTGCAGCAGACACAGGCTGGACTTTAAAATCAATGAAGCGACCAGCAGACCGGTCACTCTGTAAGGACACAGAGCTGGGTGGAGGTCCAGGTTTGAGTCTCTGATGGATCCTGAAAAAGTTATAAATCTTCAGTAAAATTCTCATCACATATCAGCTGATATTATTGGTGTTAGCTTACCTTTTCTCAGCTGACTGTCTTTGCTCAAATCTCTTAATGACATCTTTGACTGAGTTACTTTCACAGGACACAGAGCTGGGTGGAGGTCCAGGCTGGTTCCTGTGAATAATGATGGAGCAGTGATGTGAGTGCTGAGCTGTGACATGGAGAAGAGTCATGGACAGTTAGAGATGGTCATCTCACCTCTGAGCTTTGGTCTGGCTCTCATGTTCCCCACACAGAGTGCTTTTAGAGGGAGGGACTCCCTCCTCTCTGTCCTCACACTGATCCATGCTGCTCAATTCACATCAGCTCACACACACTTTCTACCTGCAGAGGAAACACAAATCATTCATGTGCACATCAGCTGAAATCCTCCTTTCATCATGTGTGCTGTCCAAATATCAGCTGCTTCTTTCCTGCTTCATCTCAGTGTCAGCTGGATGCAGTCAGACAGCAGTGTGAGGCAGAGGAAGCTGCCATCAGCTGCTCTGCTATCAGTCCACTAGATGGAGCCTGAAGCACACACGATGCATTCACTGACACACACTGATTCACTGTGACTGGAAGCTTCAGTCAGTCCAACACGTGTGAACAACATTTTAAACCTTTCAGCTGATCCAGGATTCAAAGAGGATCAGCAGAGTTAAAGCTTCACACTAATTCTTCCTGCTGAGTTTGCAGAGAACTGCACACACACTGATTCACTGCTAATGAGAAGCTTCTTCCATCCAGTAATAATAATGGATTGGATTTATATAGCACTTTTCAAGGCACCCAAAGCACTTTACAATTCCACTATTCATTCACTCTCACATTCACACACTGGTGGAGGCAGCTACAGGGCAGGGGCAGACTGACAGAAGCCAGGCTGCCATATCGCGCCATCGGCCCCTCTGGCCAACACCAGTAGGGTAAAGTGTCTTGCCCAAGGACACAATGACCAGGACAGAGAGCCAGGGATCGAACCAGCGACCTTCCGGTTACAGATGCGATTCCCAACCCCCTGAGCCATGGTCGCCCCTAATTCATCATCCATCAGCTCTGCTGCTGCTCTCAGTCCTGGACTCTGATCACAAACTAAAAGCAGCTTTTTAACTCGTGTCTGTAAGAACTGTAAATTTAGTTAGTGTGCTGAGTTTGCAGAGAACTGCACACACACTGATTCACTGTTTGGCAAACTAGAAAAATGTTAGTCTTGAACTGGCTGCGTAATGCAGACAGGGTAGGACCCGAATATAACGGCGAAACATCTTCAAGCAACTTACAGAAGTCCAGATGCTTTTCTTTCCAAGCTCCTTAAACTACGATGACCTGGATGACTGAGAATCTTCACAGGAAAAATGAAACACACTGAACAAAGAATGCAAGACTTTCACAATAAAACAACAAACAAAGGAACGCAACACTGACACGTGAGCTTGACAGAGGAGTGGAGGAAAGTGTTACGGATTCAAATATTGGGGACGGATACAAGAGGAAAAACCACAATAACCACACTGGGTCAAACGATGATTTTAATGGTCACACGCGTGGGAGACGGACACCGTATGCAGACAGCCTCAGATCTCAAAATGGTGGAGCATTGCTCAAACTCTTATAGCCTCTACTGGCCCCCACCTTATCATAAAAGCTTAAACATTCACATGCTTTCTCTCACACGGCGCCTAAGCTACGACCTTGGCTCCCTGTTTATCTGCTCCTGCTGAGATGGGGCAGAAAACTCCAGCATGTTCTCTTCTAATCAGACAAATAAGGCGATGACTTTCTGCCAACAGTATTTCTTATAACATCATAAAACAATATCATTCATTCACAATAAATCAGCAGTCTAATGTAATGCAAATCAGTTTAACAAATGCAATAGTTACCACCTTCTTCTAATTCAGGAGAATAATGCAAACTAAAACTACATAATAATTCACAATCTTTAATTACGGGTCTAACATGGCATAAAATAATATTATAATCCCACAAAAGGCAGACGAGAGTGAGCGAGGGAAAGAGGAGACAAGAGAGACATGACAGGCTGAGGAAATATAGAATGGAGCACCAGGCCTCACACAAACACACACAGACACACACAGACACACACAGAGACACACAGAGACACACACAGACACACACAGACACACAGAGACACACAGAGACACACAGACACACACAGAGACACACAGAGACACACAGAGACACACAGAGGCACAGAGACACACAGACACACAGAGACACACAGAGACACACAGAGACACACAGAGGCACAGAGACACACAGACACACAGACACACACAGAGACACACAGACACACACAGAGACACACAGACACACACAGACACACAGAGACACACAGAGACACACAGAGACACAGAGACACACAGACACACACAGAGACACACAGACACACACACACACACACAGACACACACAGACACACACAGACACACACAGAGACACACAGAGGGAATCTAATGATCAAGGAACTAAACAGGAAGTATAAGAAACTCAAAGCAGCATAAATAAGACTGTAAATGAACCAGAACATAAACCATAATACAAGAAACCCACAGTGTTGGGTCAAAGGGACCCAGAACCATTAAAGTTCTTTTCTTTGCTCTTCACTGTTTGAGTGCAGACAGACTCCACGTTAAACTATGACAGCACCGTCCCTGCTGCTGCTGTCAGACCTGTTATTCACTCACTGCTCGCCAGTCTTTCTAATGAGTTTTACTCATCCATGAGAGTTAAAGCTTGCACTTACAAGCAATGTTCCCTCTAATGTTTCATGTGTCTGAACACACAAACTCCCTGAGCGATCCACTGTGAGCGACATTAGACGTGTGCACTGTGGTCACGCCAGCGTCGAATCCATCCAAGTTACATGTTTATTAAAATAATCAATTTACAGCATTTACATTTCTGTTAGACTACTTTTAATTAACTGCTTTAGCCCACTTACAATGAAAGTTAAAAAAAAATCTTGTTCATGACCTGTGTAGCATGTTAACACTATTGGAAGGAAAAATAACTTGAACTCCAATTTTGAAAACACAACTTCCTTTTTTTTAATAAAGCTCTGACTTGTATTCTGAGTCTGTGGTCTGGGAGAGAGTCTGTAACTCTGTCTGCAACATACAGTAAATAATGACCAATGTTGGGCAATTAATTATATAGTTACTTCTTCAAAAAAGTAACTGAGTTATGAAAACAAAGTTTTTTGCAGCTGTTTACCTAAAAATGCAGCCAAGGCGTTTTTTTAAATAAACATTTCAAACTATTTACAGAACAATCAGCTGTTCTGCATCAAATCTGATGCCACACAAATTATTTGTGCCGCTCCAAAAAATAATTTCTGTCCACTATGAGATGAAGGAGAACAACAGCCTGATACCTGCAGGCCTGACAGCAGCAGATGTGTCACTGCTGTAACACCTGTAACACTCAGCAGCCGCCTCATTGTTCTGACACACACAACAACACTATTGACTACACTACACACTAACTACACACTAACTACACACTAACTACACAAGACAACACACTAACTTTAGACTCCAAACAGGCTAAACGTCTCAAATCTCTCACATCTCAAAACACCGCCGTCACTCCGTTTCTTAACAACTAAATGCCATGTTTTGATTGGTTTACTTTAATTTCAATTCAGGTTAGAATTCTTTTTGTGTGCGCAACACAGATTTTCTCTGCGCAGAGACCGTGCCAACAGTGCGCAAATGCGCACGTGCGCAGCTTAGAGGGAACATTGCTTACAAGGTGACTACCAATAAAAACAAGTGTGCTTCACTGTCAGAGCTACGGTGATTCAACCAGTAGGTCGAATGACTTGATAATAAAAATATTTGTTTGATGCTTTGCATTGAGGCGCATTGTTGAATTTGCAGGGACACAATAACCACAGATCAATTGTTCAAACCACTACAGTAGGAAGCCATGTTATGAATAATAAACAAATAATAATACTAATAATAATAATGTTAATTTAAGTAATCGTTTTCGACTGAACATCACATATAATGTAACAAGCAGTAAATTCAGGTTAAGTGCATTATCAGCATTTGGAGGAGCTCCTTATCCTTCTTTTTACTGCTCACCTCTTACAAAGTGTTCACACAGTTTGCTAGCCTCTTTCAGCCTGCTAGCTATGCTAACAAGTCTACTACACACACTTGACTCGGTCACATGACAGACAGCAGAGATAGCTGCTCTGCTAGCTAAGCTAACTCATGTTAAAGGTCAAAGAAATGAGGTGATGCTGCTGGGAGTTACGTCGCAGACTAGCAGAATTTAGTTATTCAGCATAATATTTAATCCTTATTATCTGCTCCTCTCACCTCTGTTTACATCTGAAAACAAGAAAATTTAGCCAACAGTTTATTAGCTTTGGTGAAATTATAAACAGGCATCAGCGCGGTCACCTATACTGTGCTTTAACGCTAGAGCAGCAGGAACACCAGTTAATCTAAAATCTCCTTTTCTCTCTAAAAAAGTGACAGCAGACTGAGTCAAAGACAGAAACCTTATTTAAACACCAAATATTCACTTCCTGATCCAGGATTCAAAGAGGATGTTGAACTTACTCAGCTTCTTCTCATGAACGTCTTCACTCTGCAGCTCTGCTGCCTGGACCAGGTCTGTGTAGAAACAGAGAAAATCCTCTGCTTCTTCTCCGTCAGCAGTCCTCTGTGTCTGCAGACTGCGTCAGATTAAACACTTCACACCATCAGAGTCTGAAGCTCACAGGTCAAAGGTCAGCTGCTACACCTTGTGTGATATTAATTTGATCAATAGTTAACGTGCAGCAGGTTTCGGCTCCAACTCCAACACACAGAAAACAACCCTGAGAACAAATCAGATGATGTGTGGGTGTGTCTGCAGGCTTCAATAGATGAGCATTAAACACTCAGCAAAGAGGCTGAAGCTCACAGGTCAAAGCTCAGCTGCCTCACTGTATATAACAATTCACTTTTGAACAGTAGATAGCCTGTAGGCGTCTCTGCAGTGATAAACAGTTTACACATTAAACACTGAACCATAAAAGAAGCTTAAGCTGCAGCTCACAGGTCAAAGCTCAGCTGCTGCACCCAGTTATGAGTTTAAATAAATCATTAATCATGATCTTTTCCCTCTCAGCACTTTCACTTGGCCTTGGAGTGTTTTGACTGAGCTACACTGTATGTTTCAAATGTTGTAAATAAATTGGGAGTTAGGGCTGGGCAATATGGCCTAAAATCCATATCACGGTATAATTTGAAGCATGTGCGGTAACGATATATATTGCGATATATTCTTTTCTTCTGTATAACTTATTTTCCACACTATAAGGCACACTTACAATCCTTTAATTTTCTCAAAAGTCAAGAGTGTGGCTTATGTATGAATTCTAGATGAGCTTACTGACCTCGAACCGATTTGGGCGTGCCGAAATCTGTTAAAAAATGTTTTAGTACAACTTTGGTAAGCTACGAAGCCGCACTGCTTGATGGATCGTCAGAGCATTACGGCTGCCGTGGTGAGGAGCTTCGTGGAGTAATCTGGGTCCAAAACTCCGTCAGCTTCAGGTCCCAAAGTCAAACGAACACTGAGAGTTAAAAACGGTCTAAATTCTTTCATCTTTAATAAAATCATCAGCGTTGCTGCTTTACCAGGTGTAACAATTAAGTTTAACATCCATGAAAACAGAATTTATTAAATTTTACCGGAGTTAGAAGTTAGCAGGAAGTTAGCTCGCTAGTTTACACCTAAACATTTCATACCATGTTCTGACAGAGAGATTTTTGAAACTAATTCAAACGTACAGCTCTGCTACCACTTCCACCATAAATGAAGACAGAAAACTAAACAGCAGTGACGTTTGCAGGGTTACTGAAGTTGGACTACCTGGTATATAATGTTGTGCTACGTGATTGCTAGTGACACAGCTATGTTAGCATAACATTAGCACAGTGAAGCTGGAGGATGAACGCCAACTTTTTTTCCACTCGATAAAAGTTAACGTGAGGGATTCTGGTGGTCAGAGACAAATGCAGTCGCATAGCAGGATGCTGTACACGGGCCAAACTTCAGTCAGGAGAACAACTGAGATCATTCATCCACAATACGAGGTTAGTTATTAATATACTGCAACAACATCTGAATAGAGCAGCTGCGAGAGAATTCAACATTAATGAATCAATGTTACGGAAGTGGAGGAAGCGCAGTTTTTGGCTTTCCCCGCATTTCAAAAGTGCTTCATCTCTTTGCTATGACTGTCCGCCATAATTGCAGATGATAATTGTTGTAGCCACTGCAATGCTTTCGACCAAAAAAGGCGCAGCTTGATGACATCATCAACACGCGATAGAGCGATATAGTCAGAGGCCCTTTCTCAATTCTAAGTACGCAAGTACGTACTCGCGTTCTCGGCGAGACCGGACTTGCCGAGACCGCACGGGAGCACGGACTCGCGATTTGTACAATTGGAACACCAGCATACTTGATGATGTCACAGGTCCGGAGTTTTTACTGCCGTCCCCTCTTAATTTAACTGTGAGTAATATGTTATGAAGCTTAACTTTAATCACAGCCAAAACCGGTTTACTCAGGAACAAATAAAAACACTGAAATAAGCCAAACATTAACATTTAGAAGTGATCTAAGTGACTTATATATCATGTTTAACCTCAGTAGTGAAATCTCTATTAATAAAAATAGTGTACATGTACATACGTGTACATACGTGTACGCTTTTATTTTTATTTTAGTGGACACTCAATACAATAGACAGCTGCTGGGGTTTGTTTAACCTGAGTAGCGAAAAGACCGCGGCGGGGGGGGGTTGAAAACGATGCGCTGTTCTTGCCAGCTCTAATGATCCTCGACCTCGCTGTCTGCTATGAAGCTGGCGGGTCACAGACGTCTCCGAAAGCGTTGGAGCGCGTTCGGAAATATATGATATCTTGATAAATCGAGCAGATATTTGAAGTTTACACAGCTACATTCTCGCTTGAAATAATTTAAACGTTTATTTTGTGACCCAGAAAGAGTAATATTTAAAAGTTTTAGCCCCGCTCGTCCGCCATTGCCGCATTTGAGTTTTGGACGAAATGCATTCTGGGATATTTAGCTGTACAAAGTCCACACAAGTCACCACCGATGCATGCTCGATAAAAAGGGCGGAGCAAGAACTCGGCTTGATGCGTACTTCAAATTGGAACAGTACTTGGTCTCCGACTGATTAAGTATCACGAGTAGACGAGAACGCAGGTACGCACAAGTACACATATTGAGAAAGGGCCAAAATCTCTATCGTTGACCAAATTTAATCGATTCTATCGTATATCGTTTATATCACCCACCCCTACAGAGGTGTGATTTGGTTGTATTGGTTTGTTTTTGGTTTTATGTTTCTATGTAGATGAATGAAGACAGATTCACTCTTACCTTTTCAAAATGTCTATAAGGTAGACTTGGTCTATCCTTTTCTGCCCCTTCACAGATAATCCCAGTGATTTTCCCTTGGTCTGAAATCTCACCTGATCTTGTGATATTGAGAGTCATCTGCCTTTGGGGCAGCTAACCAAACAGTGTTCTCTAAACTCTTTAACTTTAATATACTTTTATATATTTCAGATTTCTGAGCTCTGCTCTGACTCCGTGCCAGTAGCTCCTTAATATGACTTTAGTTTGATCAATAATTAACCTGCAGAAAGTTTCTGTTCCCACTCCACCACGCCGAACAACCCTGAGAACAAATAATATGATGTGGGTATGTCTGCAGGCTTCATTAAACACAATAAAAGACTCACAAGTTCCTGCTCAAAGGTCAGCTGTCTTTAGATCAATCATTAACCTGCAGCAGGTTGTGGCCTGATGTGTTTGTAAGAGTTTCACTTTTTTTTTTTTTTTTTTGCCTGTCCCGTTTGCTCTTTTGCATCAGAATTGTTGTCTAAAGGCAAAGAAAGATGCCCAACGGATTTACTTTACCAAATTGACCATCCCAGCCTTGCCGTAATGGTCCATTTGATTCACCTTTTATTGTTTATTTTATTTTCACTTGCTGAATACGGGACAGACTTGACTGGGGGAAAGAAGGGGAGAAAGAAAGAGGGAAAGAGAAACAGCTGAGAAGAGGGACGGGGGAGAAGGGCAAAAGACAAAAACCAACAGAATGAGCAGAAAAAAAAAAAAAAAAAAAAAAAAGAAGAAAATGCATATATCGATCACCTGGATCACCTGCTGAGAAAGAAAAAAGAAAACAAGCAGAAGAGAACAAGAGTAATAGAATAAACAACATCACAATGATATATGGGAATATGACAGTAAATACTAAATATTAAACATTATTGTGCAGCACATAAGATCAACAGACACAGTGTGCTTTGAGGTAGGAGCCAAAAAGGGTGTAGTTTGTGGGTGTGAGCACCCGTGTGTACACCTGTGAGCATGGACGCGCTTGTTTTTTCAAAAGGTTCCTTCATGTAATGATCTGCTAGAGGGTGTGGGGGGGCCACAGCTCCGTCCTCCAGGGCATGAAGCAGGTATGGAGGAGATCAAAACTCCAGACATCCAGAGGCCCCCAGAACACAAGAGACCAAGGAAGACCAACAGAGGGGCAGCCGCGCCACTGTCCCAGTAAGAGCTGAGGAGAGTCCCAGATGAGGGCTCACTCAGCAGCCGCGGAGCAGAAGCCAGGGGGAGTTGCAGTGACGCGCCCGTGAGCTCCGCCGGCAGCCAGCCGTGCCTGAGTGACCGAGCCCCCAGGCCGAGAGGCCGGGGGCACCCCGCCTCCGAAGTGGCCCGAGCGAGCCCCAGGCTCCAGGCCCCGATAAGCGGCCGCCAAGGAGTGAGCCGGTGTGTACCTGGACGCCCATCCCCGGACACAAAGAACCACCAACGCACCGATGTCTGAGGGGGTCCGCCACTGGCAGGGGAAGTGGTGGTAGGGGGAGATAGGCCTCCAAACCTTGGAGGGCCTGAGATGTCCCCAGAGAGGTGGCGTCTGACACCCAACCTGACATATAGACACAGAAATACAGGCACACACATATACAAACATCCATTCCCAACCCTCATGCTCTCATATGCACTCACTCCACACTCAACCAACGTGGAGACAGACATAAAGAGACGCTGTACACACAATCACACTCCCCAAGCATACTCTACAAACCGGGTCTAGGTACCCCTTGCCCCTGGAGGGGGGAACTGCACCCAGACCCAGGTGGTGGTTACCCTTTTCCCTGCGGTGGGGGGTGGGGGGGGGGGGGGGAGTGAAACTTTCAGGAGGAGAAGATTTAAACGAGTCACATAAATGTGAACTACAAAGTCTGTGACACACAATTAAGTGCAAACTGCATGAAATCTGACCTGAAGAAATCCAGTCTTCTGCCTGTCGTGGTTGTGACAGCTGCTCGTAGGAGAGTTTGTTTGTAGGAGGTGGAGATGTTCTCAGAACGATTCAATTCAATTCAATTCAATTTTATTTATATAGCTCCAAATCACAACAAAAGTCGCCTCAAGGCACCTCATAGGTACAGAGAAAAACCCAACAATCATATGACCCCCTATGAGCAAGCATTTTGGCGACAGTGGGAAGGAAAAACTCCCTTTTAACAGGAAGAAACCTCAAGCAGAACCAGGCTCAGGGAGGGGTGGGGCCATCTGATGCGACCGGTTGGGTTGAGAGAAGGAAGACAGGATTTCAGCTCATTTCCTTTATACACACCTTTAACAGGAAGAGTTTTATACAGGTAGTGTTTAAAATCCAGTGTTCTTCACAATACAAAGGTAATGAGCATAATGATTATTGAATTAGTAAAATTTTCTAAAATAATTGTTTTAGTTAATATTGTATGATAGTGTACACAGAATTATTAGCTCAGTAGGCAGAGTAGTCGCCCCATGATCATAAGGTCAGGGGTCGAATCCACGGAATAGTTACCTTGTGGTACCCCTGAGCAAGGTTCCATCAAGGTACCAATCGTGTGCACTGGATTGGTAGCACTCATAGTCTCAAAGGTTTAAAATAAAATAAAAATAAAAAACAAAAGGTTCAACATATAAACAAATTTAATTTGATCACATATATTGTTTGGGTTTTTTTGTTTTTGTTTTTTCCCTTTCTCTCACAGACTGAGCAGCTGTAACGTCTCAGAGGAAGGCTGTGAAAATTTGTTGTCAGTGGTCAGCTCCCAGTCCTGTAGTCTGAGAGAGCTGGACCTGAGTACCAACAGCCTGAAGGCTTCAGCAGTAAAGCTTCTGTCTGCTGCAGTGGAGGGTCCACACGCCAAACTGAATGTTCTGAGGTCAGATCAATTTGTATTCTGTTTAGTTCTGTTTGTGTTTGATGTTTGTTTTTGTTTATGTCTTTATCCAGTTATCCTTATTTCATAGCATTTTTATTCATTTCGAAGTTAAAGTGAAGTTTTACTAACCTGCTCAGAACAAGACAATAAGCTATTGCACCCTGATTACACTTTAACAACAATCTTTATTCATGTTTTTATCTTCAGACTTAACATCTGTGAACTCTCAGAGGAAAACTGTGAAGCTCTGTCCTCAGTTCTCAGCTCACAGTCCTCTAGTCTGACAGAGCTGGACCTGAGTATCAGAAAGCTGCAGGATTCAGGAGTGAAGCTTCTGTCTGCTGGACTACAACGTTTAAACTGTAAACTGAATACTCTGAGGTCAGATCAGAAAACATTTAGTTTTTAGAATTATTAATTAAAGTTCATCCATATGATGTTGTATTTTAGTATGTTTATGTTTCCTTTAAAAAAAGAAAGTCAAGATTTAATTTTGTGAAATGTATTAACAAACTCTACATGAGTATTTGTTGTATAGACTGTCTTTTATTTTTCAGACTGAGTGGCTGTAACCTGTCAGAGAGAAGCTGTGAAGCTCTGTGCTCAGTCCTCAGCTCCCAGTCCTCCAGTCTGAGAGAGCTGGACCTGAGTAACACTGACCTGCAGGATTCAGGAGTGAAGCTTCTGTCTGCTGGACTAAAAAGTTCACAGTGTGCAGTGGAAACTCTCAGGTCAGGATTCAAACTTTTCCACAGATGATCATTTGAAATGTGACTTATATTATTGTATAAACATGTAACTTTTATACAGCTGTCAAGTGAACTTTTATTTACATTTGAGTGGATAATTGGACTCTGAATTACTAAAAGTTGTTATAGTCATGTCTTTGTTTATTTAAAAAAATACTTCATGAACTGCCTAATTTAAAGATTTAGGCTCCTTTGGGCCCATAATATATATATATATATATATATATATATATATATATATATATATATATATATATATATATATATATATATATTTGATTTCTTTTTGAATAAAATTAGGAGGACATTGGCGACTACTGATTGGTTCGCTGTTTGTTTTTTATTCACAGTACTTACTTAATTTTAAAGGCTAATTTCTCAAAATGAGATGTTTATCTTTTCTTCTACAACACTTGGAGCCACCAAATCTTCTTCCTTGATTTATTCATTACAGTTTGATTTAAAGAATATTAGACTCGTAACATAATAAATACATTTATTTCACTTCTTCTTGAGAGAAAGGAAGGGATGACTGGGTGAGCTCCAGTGGTTCATCCCAGCAGAAAGAGCGGCACACTGGGCTGCAAATGATCACAGTAGTAATGGCCATAGTTTGATAAAACAGGCTGTCTTACCTGTAGATAATACAGGGTTCTGGTGCCGATGCGGGGGAGGGGAGTCGCCCGGTACTAACTACATACTACTAACTACCTCATCCAGATGTCTTCCCTACTAAACCTGATAAGAAGTAACTGCAGTAGCCTTATAGGTCAAATCAGTTTCACCTGTTAAAGGTAGCTCCACTATTAATGGTGTCACTTGTTATTTCTGGGATGAGTTTAGTAGCCTGAACAGCTGCTCAAAGGAAAGGTTATTTTTATTATTATTATTATTTAATTATTAAGTCCGGGGTAACCTGCAAGAGCTGTTTGCACAAAGAATAATACTCAGACTTTTAGGTTTTATCGTTTTACACAAGGTTTAACCCTTTACAGCCGATCGGAGCGGGCACGCTCTGTTTTGCGTAACTATTTTTAAATCCCAGTAGCACTGCAACCACGTAAGCTAGCACAAAAATTTTTTTGCATATGAAACCGGAGGAGTTGTACTTACATCTTATGCCATCAGCTTGTCCTATGTCACGGTTTCCTTCCACATAAAGCTTTGCTAAAACTGCATAAAAAGCGCTTGCAGGAACAAAAACATAATATTCCAGAAACACGCCGATCAGCTGTTCATAACACTTCCTACGTTGGAATAGACGTCAGCGCGAACTTTTGCATTTCCGCCATTACCTGCCCGAAACCGGAAGTGACGTCATTTTCGCGGAAATGTAGTCTTTTTTACTATCAGGGTCTTAGGGCCTATACTCGTCTTTTTAAAAGTTATCTTTGACTTTATGACTTTCTGTGTCATTTCTGGGATGCTTAGGACTCATATTTCACTGCTGGAAATAGTTTATTTTGATGCATATGCTGCTTTTTTGCAAATTTGCAGTATAATATTTATTTTCGTTTTTCCTGCAGTGTATAAAAATTGGTGTATTACAAAATTAAAACTATGAAGACACTCAAAATAAATTTCCTGTGGTGGGAACCTATTTTGTGCAACTTTTTTGTATTTACAGTTTTGAGGGATAAGCCTCTTAAATTTCTCTAACTACAAATATATGTTAAAAAAGCAAAAATGATTTTCATTTTTTTTGTAGTTTATTGCACTTTTTTGCAATTTATGTAATTACTGTGCACTCAATGAATACATATTATTAAAATTTGGGCTTTAATGGTTGTATTGATGTATAGCAACTTGAAATGCTCCCAAAAATGGCTCCACAGCAGGTAAAAATGTAATATAAGCTCTGGTGGACTTGGTTCTATGATAGGTCTTAAAAGGTTAAAAATGAATGTCCACAATTGAATTGCAGAAATTGTTATTGAGCTAATACTGATGTAGTTGTTATCTTTGGTAAGGAGAGGTTGGAGGAAGAATGAGCACAGTCAGGCCTAAAGATGCTCTTAATAATAATAATGGATTGCATTCCCACCCTGAAATGGGAACCAAGATGGCGCCGCGGATGGTCGCCCTGGTGCTTCAGTGCGTTACTTTTGTTTTGTTTTTGTGCATTTCTTCTGTGTCTGGGCACTCCTCTGGATATTCGTACACCAGAGAAGAGCTCCTTAACTACAGGACTACAATGCCTGTGGATTTATTTCCAATATTTGTCGCATCTGCGGCAGATTTACTGCTGACCCTGACCAGGAAAGCGAGACGCCGAAAGAGAGGGAAGCGAGCCGGCGCACTCGTGCGTTTGAGGAGACGCGGACTGCGAACCGCTCTTCCTGGGATCTTCCTTTCTAATGTACGATCACTCAGGAATAAGACAGACGAACTGGCCCTGATGAGAAGCATGAACAGAGACTTTGCCTCCTCCTGTGTGTTATGTTTTACGGAGACGTGGCTCTGTGAGGACATCCCGGACAGCGCGCTCAAGCTGGAGGGCTTTCATCTGCTGCGCGCTGACCGGCAGGCCTCTCTCTCTGGTAAGACCAAAGGTGGAGGTGTCTGCTTCTACATTAATAGTGGCTGGTGCACAGATGTAACAGTGATTGCTCAGCACTGCTCTTCCTCTCTGGAATACCTTTTCATTCACTGCAAACCGTTTTATTCTCCGCGGGAGTTTGCTTCATTCATCCTGGCCGCTGTTTACATCCCGCCAGACGCAGATGCGCAGGCAGCTCAGTGCGCACTCGCGGAGCAGATACTGCACATGGAGCGGACATTCCCGGACTCTCTCATCATTGCTCTTGGGGACTTTAACAAAGCCAATCTGAGCCATGAGCTTCCCAAATACAAGCAGTATATTAAATGCCCGACCAGAGAGGAGAGGACATTAGACCACTGTTACAGCACGATCAGCGGGGCCTATCGTGCGGTGCCGCGTGCTTCACTCGGACTCTCTGATCACGTCATGATCCACCTAATCCCCGCGTACAGACAGAGGCTGAAGCTCTCCAAACCTGTCGTGAGGACTAAAAAACTGTGGAGCAACGAGGCTGTGGAGGAGCTTCGCACGTGTTTGGAGTCTACAGACTGGGACACAATGAAGGCTGCTTCTAACAGCTTGGACGAGTTTACGGACACTGTCACCTCCTATATCCACTTCTGTGAGGACAGCATTGTGCCATCACGCACCAGGGTGAGTTATAACAATGACAAACCCTGGTTTACTCCTAAACTCAAAAAGCTGTGGCTGGAAAAGAGTAAGGCGTTCAGAAGCGGAGACAGGGACTGCTACAGAGAGGCCAAGTACAGGTTCACTAAAGAAGTGGACATTGCTAAACATCAGCACTCTGAGAAGATGCAGCAGCAGATCTCAGAGAATGACTCGGCCTCTGTGTGGAAAGGTTTTAGGAATATCACCAACTACAAGCCTAAAACCCCCCACTCCACTGACGACTTGCTCTTGGCCAACACCCTCAACGACTTCTACTGCCGTTTTCACGAGCCATCAGGCAGCCTTCACACCTCCAACGGCCCCAACAATAGAGACACTTTGGACACTCATTCCCCCACCTCTCCCCCCTCCATAGAGCCATCACCACCTTCAATCACTTCACCTGCAACACCCCCCTCCTCACCCCACACAAAAGAGGATTTCACACCACCTCCTCCCACCACAACTCTTCATATTCATGAAGCAGATGTGAGGAAGCAGTTTAAGAATCTGAATGCTCGAAAAGCTCCCGGCCCAGACGGTGTGTCTCCTGCCACCCTCAGACACTGTGCAAACGAGCTGGCCCCAGTGTTTTCTGGCATTTTCAACTCCTCACTGCAGGCATGTCATGTGCCTGCCTGCTTCAAGTCCTCCACCATAATCCCTGTCCCCAAGAAACCTAGGATCACTGGACTAAATGACTACAGACCCGTGGCTCTGACATCTGTGGTCATGAAGTCATTTGAGCGCCTAGTTCTCTCCCATCTCAAGACCCTCACGGCCCCCCTCCTGGACCCCCTGCAGTTTGCATATAGAGCCAACAGGTCTGTAGATGACGCCATCAACATGGCCCTACACTTCATCCTGCAGCATCTGGACTCCCCAGGAACCTACGCCAGGATCCTGTTTGTGGACTTCAGCTCTGCCTTCAACACCATCCTTCCAGACCATCTCCAAGGCAAGCTTTCCCAGATGAATGTGCCTGATCCCATCTGCCGGTGGATCACTGACTTCCTGACGGACAGGAAGCAGCATGTGAGGCTGGGAAAGAATGTCTCGGACTCCCGGACCATCAGCACCGGCTCCCCTCAGGGCTGTGTTCTTTCTCCTCTGCTCTTCTCCCTGTACACCAACTGCTGCACCTCCACCCACCAGTCTGTCAAGCTAATCAAGTTTGCAGATGACACCACCGTTATCGGACTCATCTCGGACGGGGATGAGTCTGCCTACAGGAGGGAGGTTGAACGTCTGGTGTCCTGGTGCAGCCACAACAACCTGGTGCTGAATGCCCAGAAGACAGTGGAGATTACTGTGGACTTCAGGAAGCACACAGCTCCACTCCCCCCCATCATCCTGACTGACACCCCCATCACCTCTGTGGACTCGTTCCGCTTCCTGGGTACCACCATCACCCAGGACCTGAAGTGGGAGCCCACCATCACTTCCGTCATTAAAAAAGCCCAGCAGAGGATGTACTTCCTGAGGCAGCTGAAGAAATTCAACCTGCCAACACGGACGATGATGCAGTTCTACACTGCAATCATCGAGTCCATCCTCACCTCCTCCATCACTGTGTGGTACGCTGGAGCCACTATCAGGGACAAACAGAGACTGCAGCGTGTTGTGCGCTCTGCTGAGAAGGTGATTGGCTGCAGACTCCCATCTCTGCAGGACCTGTACACCTCCAGGACACTGCGGCGTGCAGCTCGGATCTCAGCTGACCCTTCTCACCCTGGACACAGTCTGTTTGACCTGCTCCCCTCAGGCAGGAGGCTCCGGTCCATTCGCACCAGAACCTCTCGCCATAAGAACAGTTTCTTCCCCTCTGCTGTCGGACACATGAACAATAACCATATGACTGTTCCCACCACTAACACATGACCCTACGCTGTGTTCACTGCATCATTCCATGTTTGGCACTGATCACCACCTGCACTCATGTATATATCATGTATATATCTATCCATCCACTTAGCACTTTTAATTCTTATTCTTATTTTTATATTTTTATGACAGTATGTTGCACTGAAGCACCGCAGCAATTTCCTAATGTTGTAAACCTCCTCAACATCTGGCAATAAACCCTTTCTGATTCTGATTCTGATTCTGATTATATAGTGCTTTTCGAGACCCTCAAGGACCCTTTACAATTCCACTATTCATTCACTCTCACATTCACACACTGGTGTAGGTAAACTACAGTTGTAGCTTCCATATCGCGCCATCGGCCCCTCTGGTCATCACCAGTAAGCGGTAGGTTAAGTGTCTTGCCCAAGGACAAAATGACCAAGACAGAGAGAGCTGGCTCATCAGACAGACAAGCTCATCTTGTAACCTACTGGTTCGCTGGTCAGCACACCAGCTGACTAGCGAACCGGCTAACTAGCACACCGGCTAACTAGCACACCGGCTAACTAGCAGATCAGCTAACGGCAGCCACAAGCTGAAGGACGATTAAATGTAGTGGAGATATCAGGGATGACACTGGTGTGTCCGATTCACTCTTTAGCACTCCGTTCACTCCGGTGTGTCAGCCAGAACACCACTGAAGGCTAAATGATCCCAGTGTGTGGAATAAGGAGCTTAAGGTTCGGTTTGAGGCACTTTATTCTTTCACTGATTGATTCTTGTGGCTGTGATCACATGTGTGGTTTCTTACAAAAAGGAAGTACACAATACAAATACATGACAAATAAGATGAATAGATAAGTTACATATCCAGTTATATGTACGTACATATATGTACATACATCAGTATAGCTAATATAGCCATATATAAGGACAAAGATCACAGTACTATAATGCAGTAATGTTAAACACAAAGGTGTATATCTACATAAATCTATTCTATCAGTGATCAGGGTACTGTAGTATACTTCTACTACATAAACTATAGAAACTAAACTACATTAGTGTGACTTTAAGTTACCATCAGTACAGACAAACTGATGGTAGTTGTACAAAATAAAGGCTTTGCAATTATTGCGAAGGGCTTCCGGTTAAAGTAAGATCAGCTGATTACCTCGAAACAAATTGTTTGCTATAGAACGCAGCTCCCACTCTTCATTAATATCATGTACTGTAACTTGCAAGTAACCATGGTTACCCAGCCACGCCCAGTAGTCTCCAGAGAGACCAACAGCTGGTGCACGTTGTAACGCTGTGGCTTTCATAGTCTCTCCTTTTTCTACAGCTCATGTATTCTTCTTGTGATGGTGCGTCTTGAGGGATGCTCATACAGTACATGTTGTCATTTGTTGATCCTAAGAACGTTCCTCAGACCGACTTCTTCAACAACACTAATCGGCCTGCAGTTTGTAGCTACTCACTTCACTGTGGTGTTTGTTAGCTTGTCTTTCTTTGGTTTATCTAGACTCCTCCCACAAGCTGATCCTACGTAGTCTGCCCAAGCCTCCCACCTCTGTTTGTTTGGGTGGTTTGTTTGCTGCCATCAACAGCGTGTAATGCATTTAAGTGATACTTCAGACATGAAGTACTCCGACGATAAAAAACTCAACTTTGCTTAAAAATACCTTTAGTTGTATCAACACTGCCCTCTGGAATAATTAGACTTTGGTGACAAACTGATGTGATCTCCATGTTTCCTTTGTTGGACTGTGGGCGAGTGTCAGAACTGAATGTACTGAGTGACATGTAGAGTTTAAATATGTGTCAGTTCCAGTTTTAGAGCTCTAAAGTGCAGCTATCATGTTAGGAATATGTTAGGAATAGACAGGAACACTGAGCACACTGAGGTCAAATCTTTTATTTATCCAGTTCATCTGTAGGCCGAGCTCAGTCCATCCATTTAGTGAAATGATGTTTAAAGGTCTCCTTGTTCTGTGAGCGTGCACAGATCCTGAAGCAGGAAGCCTGGGTTAACAGAGAAATGTTCATCGCTGTGATGATGCTCATCATCTCTGAATGGGATTTGAGGTTTTATCAAAGCAGCAAACACAAAGAAAGCCTGGCTATGCTGGAGTGGGTGTGGAAGCAGCTCCCAGTTTCAGTTCAGGAGACAGACACCCTCTCTACTTTGAAGATCAGCTTCGTACTTTCCTTTTTGATAAAACTTATAGTTCGAGCTGGATCAGGTGACCCTGAACCATCCCTTAGTTATGCTGCCATAGAGATGGATAACAGACGGATTGTTGTTTTGTGTGTCTGCAGTCTTGTCAGGCTGTCTGATCACAGAGGAAGGCTGTACTTCTCTGGCCTCCACTCTGAGCTCCAACCCCTCCCATCTGAGAGATCTGGACCTGAGCTACAATCATCCAGGTGACTCAGGAATGAAGCTGCTGTCGGCTGGACTGAAGGATCCAGGCTGGAGACTGGACACTCTCAGGTATGGAGAGAATGTCTGATAGAGGAGGAAGAGCTGGAAACATTTCCTGTGTCCTTCACTCACTTCCTGTTTTTTTCCTGCAGATGAGACATGAACAATCACACATGCAGGAATATTTTCAGGGACAGACACACTAGTCTAGCTGGATAGTACATGGATATTTATGTAGGGGGTCTCCAAGGAGTCTGTTTGCAGGAACATTAATGATAACCGATATGTTGAGAGTTTCATTAAAAGTAGACCTACAGTTAGGTCCATAAATATTTGGACAGAGACAACATTTTGTAACTTTAGATACACTTTATTAGGTCACAGAGACAACATTTTGTAACTTTAGATACACTTTATTAGGTCACAGGTGTACAATACCTGAGATAGTGGCCACTGCGTACCTAATAAGGTGTCAGCCATGTGTATGTTTCCCATGCTGTATGTCCACAGTCACAGTGACAGTCAGTGACACTGACAGAAGGATGAAACAAGGCTGTGAATCATTTCAGTCTGTGTGTGTGACAAAGAGGCAGACAGGAGCAGCTAACATTTGGAAATGGAAGCTTAAATAATGACAAACTCTACATTCACAGCTGAATTCACAATAGATTTGTTATCAAGTGCACATTTAGCAGCTAATGCTAATACTGTTTTCCCTTTGCTTTCTACAACTTGAGCAGCTATTGCTAAGTAGGCCACTTTGCTCTGCTAAGGATTTGTGTGACCATGATGGAAACTCTGATAAGCTAATGCTGCTAAGCTAATGCTATTTATGGGCCCTGTTAGAATCAATATTTCATTCTCATTCTGTTGTTTGAGAAGAATATTAATGTCTCACGTCATTATAACACAAGAGAAAGGGGTATTAGCGTTAGGTACTAATGCTTATTCACCTCAAATTAGCTTTAGCTGCTAATGGGAGCCTATTTAGCATAAAACCTTCACATTGTTGTAATCCAAGGGAAAAGAGTCACTCATGGCATCCTATTTAGCATTAACGTCACATCACTATAACACAAGAGAAAAGGGTATTAGCATTAGCTACTAGTGCTTATTCACCTCAAATTACCTTAGGCTACTAATGGCAGCCTACTTAGCATTAACTCCTCACGAATGTAATGCTAATTCACATCAAATTAGCATTAGCTGCTAGAATAAGCCTACTAAGCACTTTCTGCTCACGTTATTAAAAGGGAAGGGAAAAGTGTTAGCATTATCGGGTAATGCTAACTCGTATCAAATTAGCATTACCTAATAACAGCAGCCTTCTTAGCATTCGCTGCTCATATTGTTATAATGCAAGGAAAAGTAGTTAGCATTATTTGATAATGCTAATTCACATCAAATTAGCAATAGTTATTAACGGGGACACACATCATATTGTTAAAATGTAAGAAAAAACATTGTTAGCATTAGCAGATTTAAATTAGCATTATCTAATAACGACAACTTACTTAGAATTAGTTGCTCACATTGTTAGAAATCAAGAGAATATGGTATTAGCATTAGTTGCCAATGCTTATTCACCTAAAATTAGAATTAGCCACTAATGGTAGCCTATTTAGCATAAACTTCTTAATGCTAAATAGGCTTAACTGAAATGAAAGTAGTGTTAGCATTAGCTGCTGATATTGTTAAAAGGTAAGATAAAACATTGCTAGCAGCAGCGGATAATGCTAACACACATAATAATTAGCATTACCTAATAATGGCAGCCTTCTTAGCATTAGCTGCTCATATTGTTATAATGCAAGGGAAAAGAGTTGGCAAAAACATTGTTAGCATTAGTGGATAATGCTAATTCACCTAAATTAGCATTAGCTAATAATGGCTACGTACTTAGCATTACTTACTGATATTGATATAAAGCAGGAAAATATGGTATTAGCATTAGCTTCTAAATGCTTTCTCGTCTAAAATTAGAATTGGCCACTAATGGCATCCTATTTAGCATTAACTCTTCACATCGCAGGGGAAAAGTTAAAATTGGATAAAAAAAAAAGTGTTCATAATAGCTACTCGTATTGTTAAAAAGTAAGAAAAAACATTGTTAGCATAAGGGGATAATGCTAATTCACCTCAAATTAGTATTAGCTAATAACGGCAACCTACTTAGCATTAGCTGGTCACATTGTTATAAAGCAAGAAAATATGGTATTAGCATTAGCTGCCAATTCCTATTCACCTAAAATTAGCATTACCTGCTAATGGCAGTCTACTTAGCATTAACTCCTCACTAATGTAATGCTAATTCATTTCAAATTAGCTTTAGCTTTAGCATTAGCTGCTAGCATCAGCCTACCTAGCACTAGCTGCTCGCATTGTTAAAAGGGAAGAGAAAACAATATTAGCATTGGCTGGTAATAATTATTCACCCCTAATTAGAATTAACCACTAATGGCAGCATACTTAGCATTAACTCTTCACATCGTTATAACTCAAATGATGCTAACTTGCATTAAATTAGACTGCTGTTATTAGCTAATGCTATTTAGAAGTAGCTGCTCACATTGTTATAAAGCAAAGGAAAACGATATGAGCATTAGGTTCTAATGCGTATTTGCCTTAAATTAGACGTATTTGCAAATGGTGGCCTACTTAGCATTTGCAGCTCAGATTGTTGTAATGCTAGGGAAAAGAGTGTTAGCATTAGCCGTTCACATTGTTATAAAGTTAAGGGAAATAGTGTTAGCTGCTCACATTGTTAAAAAAGTAAGTGTTAGCATTAGTGCATAATGCTAATACACATCAAATTAGCATTAGTTAATAACGGCAGCCTATTTAGCATTAGCAGATAATGTTGACCTTGGCCCACTGGAAAAGTTAAGAACTAAAGATTTAGAGCTATCGAGAAACACTCCTTTCTCATTTGAGAAACAAATAAATTTTGTTATTAAAACCAGCTGTAAGCTTTATATTGTTGATTGTCATTTACTATATGGAAAAGATATATAAATCTTATAAAGTTTGTATCTGTCTTGTGTGAAACTTACTAAACTACTTACTAAAACAATATATGAAAGTAATGAGAAAGTGGCCACTTTCATGAGTATGACTTTCATCAAATAAGTTTTTAGTCTTTTCCATATGGGTTATGCTTAAAAATATTTACTCATACATGCTTAGTTTTATAATCGATTGCATGATGATAGAGGTTTGATCCTTAGTAGTCTGTAAAGACTCTGTGTGCCTTCCAGAGTGCTCTGGCATGCACACAGCACTTGGGGCCATGAGAGAGGTCGTACCCTCTCTTACTGATTTATGGTGTAGGACAGGGGTCTCAAACTCAATTTAGCTGGGGGCCGCTGCAGGCAGAGTCTGGGTGAGGCTGGGCTGCATTAGGTTTTCCACAAGAAAGGCATGGTTAAAAAATTCCAATCTTCTCAAATCTCTTTATTTTTATTTTTTAACACAAAATATGAAAAATAAATAAACAAATTAAGAATTAATAAGAAAATAAATCAATCTGTAATACATAAATAAAATAATAAGATATTTTTAGTCAGTGAACTTGTGTGTTTCTTTCAGTCTTCTATATCTGCTGTATTTAGATTGAAATGTCTGTATTAACAGTTCAATAACCTTATTCTGAACATGAATGGAACACTGTAGAAAATGAACTGTTCTTCTGAACATGGCTTCTCTTGCCTACTCCTTGCTGCTAGAGACCTGGCAGCGTTTCCTCTCGCATAGCCGAGCCAGTTTTGGCCTGAGGGAGGAAGCAATGCTTCCTCCCTCAGGCCAGGGAGTATATCTGTCAGTATATCTTCAAGACATACTGAGGGTCGCAACAGTTGCGACCCTCAGTATGTCTTGAAGATGATCATCCGTAAGTCTGGACCTGTACTTGGACTTATTGAAGTTCAAAGTGGAGAAGAGCTTTTGGCACAAGTATGTGCTACCAAAAAGGCACATGGTCCGCTTGAACATTGGGGAAAGCCAAGGGAAACTAGGGCTCAATCCTCTCAAAAATTGTCCAAGCTTGTCTGCTTTTCCACTTACCTCCCTGAACTTTGCTTTGAGTTCAGAGTTCAGAGCTCAATGAGCTCCATTTGAAGCACAGAAGGGGCATCTTGCACATCAAATTCCTCCTGTAGCCTCAAAATGACATCAACATACTTGTCAGCACTGAATGGTGTGCCTGCATCCACGAGTGCCTTGCATGCTGGGAAATGGCAAAGGTTTGTCTGAGAGAGCTGAGCTTTCCAGAGCGCCAGTTTTGTGGAGAATGCTCTCACGTTGTCATAGGCAGCACTGACAAGTTGCCCCTGGCCTTGTAACGTCTTGTTCAGTACATTAAGCTCATGTGTCATATCAACAAGAAAAGCTAAGTCCATGAGCCATTTGGGATCAGTTAGCACAGGAACACTAACTCCATCCTTCTCCATGAAGGCTTCACTTCTGCTCTCAACTCAAAAAGTCTCTTTAATACATTTCCCCTGCTGAGCCAACGTACCTCAGTGAAGTCGAGCACATCCCCATATTCTGACTCCATTTCCTCTAAAAAAGCACAGAACCTTCGGTGCTTTAAGCCCCTGGATCTGATTTGGTTGATGCATTTCACAACAATAGACATCACATTGTCAAACTTCAGGCATTTGCTGCAAAGGACCTGCTGATGGATGATGCAGTGCAGAGCAATGGCCTCCTCCACGCCTTCCTCTTCCAGTTTGTTTTGTGCCACCAGTCCATGTTTCCTCCCTGTCATTGATGGCGCTCCATCTGTTGTTATTCCAACAAACCTCTTCCATGGCAAACCAACATTCTCAATGGCATCACACTGATAGGTTTGTAGCTCGAACCTATTCGCTGGAATGTTAAGGACAATCTGCTACGCAGCAAAAAGCAAGACTCAAGGCACCAAAGTTCTCTGGTTTACTCATGCATGAGGGAGACCTGGCTGGAGCCAAGCGTTGTTCCACCACTTGACCTCTGTCAGACTCTCAGCCAGGCTCCCCATAGCACTCCTTTTATTGTGGTTACATGAATATGCATAGGGTCATTAACATATGACGTCTACATACACACAAAGAGTACCGTGTGTGTGTGTGTGTGTGTGTGTGTGTGTGTGTGTGTGTGTGTGTCTCTGATCAAAGGGTCAAACATCCTTGGTCAGGAAGAGGGTAGCCTCCCCCTCACCCTAGATGGTTCACCCTAGATAACACGGTGAGGAAGTCCTGCAGTTCATCTAAACAAAGAGCACTTAGACTAGACCAGACGTAACTACGTTAATCCTACCATAAAACAATAAGACACGGTACGACCTCTCTCATGCTCCCAGAGTGCTCTCTAATACACACAAAGTTTGCAGACTATCAAGGATCAAAACCTCTACCAATCTACAACTAATTACAAAACTCTAAGCATATATAAGTAAATATTTCTAAGCATAAATGACAATCAACAATACAAATCTAACATTTCCCCCCTTATTGACGTTTATGCTTGAAAAGTTCCCAGTTATGAATACCTCATGTCTGACAGTTTTAATGCAAACATTTTTATACTCAGCATATGTCAAATCACCCTAAATTACTGTAAAAATACACAGTTTAACAAATGTATTAGCGGTTATCCCATTCATCATTGATCTCATCTCATGGCAAACTGCATCCTACAAGCAAACAAAGAAATTGTTAATTTGATAGTGAAAATAAGAAAGTAACATTTTCAAAAACATCTCAGCTTGGTGGTGCTTCCTCTGCGTGTGCACATCACATGTCTCTCTGCAGAGTGGTTTGAGTTCTTCAGGGCGTCATGATTGTCTCTTCCAGTTTCTTCCATCATTGTCCATAGGACCAGAGTCCAAATGTATGTAGAATAGACATTCAAACATACCAGTTAGTTTTGTTGTTTGTCAACATGGGTCTCAGCTATTTCCAAAGCTGCAGACCTCATAGGAAACTGCTGTTATCACCACCATAGCTTCTCGTTCCTGTGCTTTTCACAGAATCATGATGTCATCCTTAGACTCCCTCTGCGCTGTCGATGGAGCTTAGCACGCTCTCTCCATCCCTCGAGTTTTCATGTTCTAACACTGCTGAAGATTTAAGGCAGAGCACGTCGTACACCTTAGTTGTCTTCCTCATCGTCAACATTGAATCTTTCATTTTATTTAAAATCTTGCTGTGGGAAGTCTCCTCTTGATCTCCTGGAAGCTCAGTAGCACAGCTCTCTGTGTGATGTCTGCTGTGCTGAAGATGATCTCTGATCCTCCTGAAGCCTCTCTCCTGGCCTCAGCTCCCATCTTGTGGACGATCCTCTCAGGCACTCCTTCTCGTCATGGATAGTCCTGATTTTGGGCCTGCTGGATCTGTCTCAAAACACTCAGGGCGTCAGTCATGTTTGATGAATGTGCATCTTCTTTATGTAAATGCAGCATGTGGTATTAAAAAGGACGCAAAGTCCCCCTTTCTCTGCTAATATCATAGAGTAGTTCTTAGGGGCAGGGATAGCTCAGTAGGTAGAGTGGCGGCCCCATGATCGGAAGGTCGGGGGTTCGACTCCACTGAACGGCTACCCTGAGGTATCCCTGAGCAAGGTACCGTCCCTACACATTGCTCCCCGGGCGCTGCATTGGTGGCTGCCCACTGCTTCACTGGGTGAATGGGTTAAATGCAGAGGAACTATTTCCCTATGGGGACTAACACGCACACTTTACACTTTTTACACTTCTCTGAGAGTTGGTCCAGGAACATATATAGTGTGGGGTATGTTGCCGTGCTGGGTAGATGGGAACAGACATAATAGTCTGTATTTGCCGATTCTGCTTTTGTTCTGTCGTGGATATAACGGTACCAGGCATTGTTCATCCACGGAGGGATGTGGTCCTGCGTCATGTCTCTTAGGTGAGAGTTGTCATGTGTCCATCTTCTCTGCCTTCCTCCTGGTTCAGCTGTTTCCGGCACCAGCTGGGGTCCTGAAAAAGTGAGTGTCGTAGTCAAGGTAACCAAGAGGGTCCACCTTCCCATGGTTGCACACAGGTCCGTCACGCCTCGCACTTGGTTGCCCTAGAGTTGATCAGAGGCTGGAGGTTGAAGTGCGAGCTTACCCTATGGGGGCTCAATCAGCACTCCCCCCTCACCACTGAAACAACCAAGTGTGAGATTTCTCTATTGTGCTGTCTTGAGGGTGCCGGGGTTTCCTGGGACCTCGACCTCTTTGCAGTGGCTCTGATAAATCCAGGAGGGTCTCTCCGCTATTTTGCAGGCAGTTGAAATGGTCAGAAGCACTTGAATTGGCCTCTAGAACTCCCCCTTGGTACAGCCCTCATTCCAACGCAGTTTCATGGTCCTTGCTGTGGTTCCAAGGTCTGATCTCATGATGGGCCCCAACCAGCTTGACCTTTGACCTCAACCACTGCCTGGGCTGTCAGCTATGCCTGGAATGTTTCTCGCTTCTCACTGCTGCACCTCTTGACGCATGGATACTCCCACGCGTCAACTCATCAAACCTGGATCCCTGTCTTAAAGAAAATGGCTAGCTAGATCATGTCCCAGGCAACATCAGGGCATCTCCTCCCCAGGAGCAGCACCACCCTGGACCTATAAACCTGCAACAAAAATGTTAGTGCGTGCAGGTTTTCTCAAATCAGTAAACTACAACTATCACCCTAATTTGCCTCAGACATGGATCATCCCATGCGCTCAGTTAACATTAATGTAATCGGTGACTTCTCCTAAGCAAGGTCACTCCACTCATATATAACTATGAGCTCAATAGCCCATCTTCAACCATTCCATAAATATCCCTTATTTGTTTTTCTCATGTCACTTGTCCGCTTCCGCCGAATCCTCTACATGCATTCTTAGAAAAACAAACATTAGCAACACACATTGATTATCCTGGTGGGCAGGCGTCGGCCATCCACATTCCAGATGTGCCATAAAACACCATAAAGTTAGCCATCCCTAGCTGTGGAAAGAATGTCATTCACATATAAACCCAGAAATCCTGTAGTAGGAAAAAACATCAACCAGTTGTCCAGGTATAAATCATCTAGTCACATGAAGAACTGTAATGCTGTAGAAAAGAAATGCAAATGTTAGCGCTGCGCAGGTGTGTACACACTTTCTCACAGTGATCTCTGTGAGCAACACAAGGTAGGGAATAGCACCCCTTGTAAATGCACAGACACAGAAAGTGGCACTTAACAGGTTAAATCGTCATGCAACCTCGGATGTTGCCGTCATCTCTCTGCTCCTGTAAAAGGAAACACACATAGATTCATCTGCACCTTTGTCAGGTGGGGGTTAACCTCGCACAGTCGTGTTACATCAGTAAAGTCTTGTCAGCTTTTGTCAGCTTTTTTTTTTCTTTCACTCATCCATTCATACATTCATTCTTTCTTTCTTTGCTGATAGTGGAATCGATTGTCGCATGTAGTTTCCACTCTCAGCAAAATGACGTCATTTCAAAAAGAAAAAGAAGAACTTTAGTTCGGATTACATTGCTGAATCCTTTTTGGACAGGAACTTGTCCCAAATAAGTAGCTTTCTCCAGAGCCCATTTTAATGTGGAGAAACTCACTTGTAACGGCTTTCTCGACAGGTCGTATAGCACTTTTAATTCCTGACGTGCAATCTGCTTAAAGAAAAGAAATAGACAAACAAAATCAGTGCCTGTTCAAAAATGAAAAATGAAAAATAACAGAGATTATCAACCCAAACTTTCAGTCCACTGTGAAAGTATCAAAATAAAAAAGCCTTGTTAAGTCATGAAACAAGCTCCTCATCTCAGGAGGGTAAATCATACCATTAGCATGGTTCATCATACCATCATACTAATTGGCAGGCTCAACTTCACACCAAAAGAAGAATCATCAGCTAGATTCACTCCAAACCAACCATCAGCTGCACAACACACAACATAACCCTAATGTCATATTAGCTATGAGTTTAGTCACCAGGTCTGTGCTCTTCACTCATTTAGGCCACAGATCTATTCAGTTTTCCTTTTCCCTTCATCATAAAACATGTGACATGCTGTCATGCACTTCACAAAAGACGTTTGTTCTGACGTATTCAGAGTTGTGGGTACAGGATTCACTCCCACATCAAAACAGGAAACTCAGTGTTTTAGAGTCTCCACTCAACACACAACAAACTCCAACACATCTCATTCACTCGTGCTAGAATTCAGTCACCTTTCATTAATCTAAGAACGATCAACTAATTTGCATATCAGCTATTAACCCACTAAGTTGACAGGACAACAGAAAAGCATGTTCAAAATAGTATCACAAAAGACAATTTCCCTCATACAGTAAATTACTTGTGCTGCATCAATCAAGCAGGAAGCTTCTCCCAATTTACTATATTAACAACTAAATTTATTGTCTGATCACTGGTTGGTCAAACCAGAATCTTTTTTCCCACAAAAGTTAAACTGTTGTCCTGCAACCTAGAGAGTCAATTTTTTTCTTTAGGATAAATTCAGTATTTGATAACAACTGTCTGTTAAATTGACACTATTTTAACACTGATGAGAGATAACAAGCTTCATTGCATGTGTGTTTGTGTTATTAGGCAGGTTTAATGCATGTCTGTGGAGCTGCATATCCAGCAGGGCATGTTCTTAAAGCTGCCTTTCTTACACACTTCTCTACTATTATTTGATCATTTCTTAACTAATGTGCTATGAGTCCACTGGTTTTTGCATCACACTAAGTGATTTGGACAACAAACTCACACGCTTAAGATGTTGTTTAATCTTCATGAGCTCTGTTGTGTTTGGGAGTGTTAGTATGGTTAATGCATGTTCTGCTTGTATATGTTTCTTTTTTGCTGTGTTTCAGACTCCTTCACAATTTTCCAACTTAAGCAGTCAGTTTTCTTTTCCCCAGGTTTCCTAACCCAAATTTTGATTTCCCACATTTAATAACAGCATTCCTATGTGTTCTCACCTAGTCTTCTCACTCAGTTGTCCTCTCCCACTTCAACAGTCCAATAGCCGGCAGTTCTCCTTCAGCTTTGTCCTGTGCTCCACTGTCTCTTCTTGCCATTTTACTCCAAAGGTGGCAAATGTCAAACTCCAACAGTCTCCTCAGTTCTCCTCAAAAGTTTTCTTCACATGCATAGTGAAGTTTCAGCTTGTTGGAAACACAGTGCCATTCATCCGATCAGGCAGGATGATGGGTTTGCTTTTCTTCTCTGATGCTGTTTGTCCACATTGCTGCTGCTTGCTGGGACTCTTTGCTCAGGACTTTGCTGCTGTCTCTTTATCTGCCATGTTATTGCTCTTTGGAGCTGCATTCCTTGTCTTCAGGGAGGAGTGAGAGCTTGCTTGTGAGGTTGAGAGACACATGGCGCTGTAAATAAGTCAGCCAGAAACTTGGCCTGCATGTTTCCAATGATGTTAAACTATAACTTTCTTCCGACCGCTGCATGTGGAAAATTGATTCAGGTCTGCTTTTCACCTGAAAGTGACAAACTAAGACATTTTCATTATTATCATCACTGCTTAATCAACACACATCTCTCTCTGTGTGTGTGTTTTTGTGAACAGTCCTTTCTTAAAAGCAGAAAATGAAATTGTAGTTGTTTTTGGCTGATCAACACAAAACCTTTTTCCTATGATTTTTTTTCATCTACAATATAAATTCTTTCTCTTTTTCACTCTTTTTTTTTTTTTTTCTTTACAATAGCTGGTGACCTGCAGAATCACCGCTCACACAATCAGAGGCAATTACTTTTACACAGCGCACGAAAACACTGTGATGTCAGACACATTCACACTCACTTTGTCATCTGCATAAATAAATCATGTGGCTGGAGATATGTGCCATGGTGATCCATAGGCATGATCCCAAGTTTATTTAATTATTTTTAACCCAACAAAACAAATAACAAAAACATAATGCTGATGCTATGAACACTCCACACACATGAGTCAAGGTGCAGGAAAACTGCTCACGGAAACGCTGCACACTCCAGTTATCACAGTTATCATAGCTCTGTTTCCCTCTCTTTGAGGAGTTCTCAAACAGCTCTCGATCTGATAATGTGTAGCTTGCTCATCAGCTCAGAAGAGACCGCAACGCAACCTCACACAGTGGTTGCATGCTCTGCCCACAGTGGCAAAGTCTTGCACTTTCATATTCAATTCAGCTTCTCCATCATGTACCTTTAGATGTTTCATACAGGGTTCAGCGTATTAGTTGTTTTCACAGGTGTGCTCTATATCTCAACAATGGCTCATACTAAGACGACAGTCTTTCACACAGGTCAAGTGCCTCTATGCACTTCATTAGTTTAAATATTTGCCTATTTTACTTCACCTCATATGTTATTGTACTGAATTTGAGCAACCCCTAAGCTTAATGCAGATTACTTTTAGCAATTATCCACCTCAACTAAATCTATGGTCTGGCACACAGGCTGTTGTCGATCAGGGCAAGCTAAAGAATAAACATTTTGTGTCAGCAAGGGGGTGGGGGAAAGCCATTCACCACAGCTCATCTTAAGTGCTGCTGATGTGGGCTGGCCTTCTCCACACGCTCTTCTTTTATTCATTTAAATACTTTGTGCTGCCAGGAGCAAAGTCCAGCACAAACGTCTGTCTCCCTCCGACTCACTCTTGGTTGCTTAGAAACCCATGATAACAACAACAGTCGGTGTCACCGACCACGTGTTCTGTTCCGCACCCACTCACACAACAACAACGACGACGACGACGACAACACAAAATAGGCCTATCGTCCAGCACAGTCTGGACCCCGCGGAACTTCTCAACGCCTCACAAAATGCCGGAGACTGCACAACCACACGGTTATAGAGTCGGGCTCTTTAAACTTACTTGGTGTTGCTCAATGCGCGTAGCATCAGTCCCGGATCCCGCCGATCGTCATTCATCGAGGAGAAAAGACAGACAGTTAATCCACAGGAACGTCCTGGCTGACGTCAGTCTTTCAACGTGTCCCTCCTCCCCTCAGTGAATGTCGATTCCAGGGCTCCGGCTCTAGAAGGACCAATTAATGATAGATTTGTAGCATAAACCTATTCGCTGGAACGTTAAGGACAATCTGCTACGCAGCAAAAATCAAGACACAAGGCACCAAAGTTCTCTGGTTTACTCATGCTTGAGGGAGATCTGGCTGGAGACAAGTGTCGTTCCACCACTTGACCTCCATCAGACTCTCAGCCAGGCTCCCCATAGCACTCCTTTTATTGTGGTTACATGAATATGCATAGGGTCATTAACATATGACGTCTACATACACACAAAGAGTACCGTGTGTGTGTGTGTGTGTGTGTGTGTGTGTGTGTGTGTGTGTGTGTGTGTGTGTGTGTGTGTGTGTGTGTGTGTGTGTGTGTGTGTGTGTGTGTGTGTGTGTGTCTCTGATCAAAGGGTCAAACATCCTTGGTCAGGAAGAGGGTAGCCTCCCCCTCACCCTAGATGGTTCACCCTAGATAACACGGTGAGGAAGTCCTGCAGTTCATCTAAACAAAGAGCACTTAGACTAGACCAGACGTAACTACGTTAATCCTACCATAAAACAATAAGACACGGTACGACCTCTCTCGTGCTCCCAGAGTGCTCTCTAATACACACAAAGTTTGCAGACTATCAAGGATCAAAACCTCTACCAATCTACAACTAATTACAAAAGTCTAAGCATATATGAGTAAATATTTCTAAGCATAAATGACAATCAACAATATACAAAATCTAACACACACAGCTTGTAAATATCTGCTGAGCGGTGGTCTGGCCATGCATTGGAATTACTGTGAGCAGCTCCTCCATCACTTCAAAACTGTCATCAACACCACGGACATACATTGGGAGCTGGGCAGTGTCGGTGATGTCTGTGGTCTCATCAAGAGCGACTGAGTATACACTGAAACATTTGGCTTTCTCACACAGTTGGTCATAAATGTCACTTGACAGGTCAGAAATGCGATCTGCTGCTGTGTTGGCAGAAAGGCTGATGTTGCTAAACTGACCTTTCTTTCCCGGACAGACTATATTTGCAGCCTGCAATATGCACTTTTAGACAAATGCACCTTCTGTGAATGGCTTCCCTGCTTTAGCAATCATCTCACTAACCACGTGGCTCCGACTGCTGCATTATTCTCTTTGGTTGCTTTCTTGGAGAAATCTTGCTGCCTCAGTAGATCTGTTTTAAGACTGGCAACCCGGTTCGCTCTCTCGTCTCCCTGGTATTCTGCATCCACCTCAGCATGTCTAGTTGTGTAATGACGTTTCAAATTGTATTCCTTGTGCAGCGCAACTTTCTCTGTGCAAATAAGACAGGTCGGGGTGCCCCTGTGCTCAACAAAGAAATATTGCATTTCCCACTTTTCCTGAAATTGTCGGTGCTCATCACCAACCTTTCTCTTCACCGCAGGCTTTGAAAAAGACATGTTTGGGGCTATGTGACATTTATAATTCTACTTGGTGTCACTGTCGCATTGAAGGTTCAACCAAGCGTTTAGCCGACGGACGGGGAACGTCTCAACGCGTAGAGAACGTCATTTCTGCTTCTTTTTCTTGCAACCGTAGCACGGCGATCGGCAGATAAACAGCCGGTAGCAGTCTCCTTTGTTTTTACGCTCGATGTTCACGTCTTTCATGACGACACGAACACCGTGGCGTTTGCAGATGGTAGAAAGTGCAGGGATAGCGAGCGCAAAAAAGGCGACTGCTCACAGCGCCGGGCTGTTGTTACAGGAGAAAGAAGCAGAAACGATACCGTGACATATAACAAATAACATCAGCTGTTTCTGATGTTAGTTGTTTTGACTGCTTTTACATTATATTGAAATATATGTAATGTTCATGTTTGCTGCAATGCAAACGCAGTGATGCAAATAAAAACATCGAGCCACAAATTACGGTGCGACCCTATAATTAGTCCGGGTTACCGGGGACTGTTGTTGCCCATGAACAGGTGTCGCTATGTGACTGCAGACTAAATTGGGCTGCATTGAGTTCATGACTTTTCTTTTATCCCGCCGCCTACGCATCACTGTGAGAGTTAATATGAGATCTCTCTCTGTGGAAAAATAACTTTAAATCCCACTGACGTGTGTATAGATCTATATACGTATAATGTCCCGCTGGGCAGCAACTTAAAAAAACAACTTTTTTTGAAGTGTTGTGAAAGCAGCGCGCTGGGGTGAATGTCGGCGTTTGCCCAATAGAAAGGAGGAAGCCAGCCAGGCACAGAAAGAAAGAAACACTCCAGGGCAACGCTGCTGGAACTTTGACTCATTGAGAAATGTTTCCCTGCTTGCATCAAGCCCGGCTGGTGTCCCCTGAGATCCTTATCCCACCCTGATTGGTGGGTCAATTCAGCTCCGCCCACAACACTGTAAAGTGTCATACATTATCAAACTAACATTACATTTTCATATTAAGGTGGGGCCAAAAACTATCGTCCTGCGGGCCGCAATTGGCCCACGGGCCACGAGTTTGAGACCCCTGGTGTAGGAGGACACCTACTCTGTGTCTGGTTAAGTATAAGAGCCCTTTGTTAGGGGGACCGCTGGACTCTTAGCACCAGCTTTGGGGTCACAGGGTCACATCTGGAACACACACACACACACACACACACACACACACACACACACACACACACACACACACACTATGCACAGACTGGTACTCTTTGTTCATACCTGTGTAAGACGTCATATGTTAATGAACTTGTGCATATTCATGTAAGCTCAATAAAGAGCAGTGTTACGAGGGAGCAGACGAGAGCGACTGAGGTCAAGTGAAGGAACGGCGCTGTCACAGTTCTCTCCCTCATCAATTGTCTGCTTCCAGCGGTGGGTCTGTGCTAGACGACCCATCACCAGCTTTTTCCAGCTTCTTCCACTGGTTACCAGTACGTGGTAGAATCCACTTCCAGATCTGGTTGTCTTTAAATCTGTGAATGGATTGGCTCCATCTTATCTCTCTTTAACAAAATAATCCAAGTGGAGCCCTCAGGTCTGCAGATAAGCAGCTTCTGACCAGAACTAGACGTAAAAACAGAGGTGAGCTTTATCGATGGCTGCAGCCAAACTCTGGAACAGTCGCCCTTCACATCAGGTCGTCACCAACACTGGACATTTTTAAAAGCCGGTTGGAAACACATTTTGTACTCTGTAGCTTTCAATCCTGACCAGTCTTTATAGTCATTACTGTGTATGTTTCCTATTTTCTCTCTACTCTGTGCAGCACTTTGGCTCAAGCTGTTTTTAAATGTGCTGATAAATAAATGTAGATTTCTTTGAATAAAACAGTGGAGCCGAGCTTTGAGCTCAGTGTGTAACAGTGTGTGTGAGAGCCATGTAATGTCCATGTGTGCATGCTGACTGTGCTGCTCTGACCCCCCTCCTCCTTTCAGGGTGGAGCCTGCTGGAGTCCGATGGTTGAGACCAGGTCTGAGGAAGTGTAAGTGTGTTTTTAATGGGATTCATGAAAACAAAGCAGCACACATTCAACCATCTTCATCATGTCAGGAGTCATCATCAAAGTGTCAATCAATGAACAGATGATGGATCAATAACTGCAGCTGGATTGTGTTTGTTCTCTCCATCAGATTCCTGTCAACTCACAATCGACACAAACACAGTGAACACAAAGCTCCAACTGTCTGACAACAACAGGAAGGTGACACGTGTGGAGGAGGTTCAGTCATATCCTGATCATCCAGACAGATTTGATGTTCGTCCTCAGCTGCTGTGTAGAAATGGTCTGACTGGTCGCTGTTACTGGGAGGTCGAGTGGAGAGGAAACGTTTATATATCAGTGAGTTACAGAAGCATCAGAAGGAAAGGAGACAGTGACTGTTGGTTTGGATACAATGATCAGTCCTGGAGTCTGAACTGCTCTGATGATGGTCCTCGTCATGTCTGGCACAATAACATACAAAGATCCATCTCCTCCTCCTCCTCTGTCTCTAACAGAGCAGCAGTGTATGTGGACTGTCCTGCTGGCACTCTGTCCTTCTACAGAGTCTCCTCTGACACTCTGATCCACCTCCACACCTTCAACACCACATTCACTCAAACTCTTTATCCTGGGTTTAGTGTCTGGACTCCTGGTGCCTCAGTGTCCCTGTGCTGAGTGGAGTGTAAAGAGTGTCTCCTGTTACAGAAACACTCTGACTGTTGAACAGATAGTTCAGTCTGTACATGTCTGTCTCTTTCACTCACAAACACGTTTTCAGATTCATGGATTCAATCAGTTGATGTTTGAAACTCTTCTAAATGATTCCTTGTAAACTTCTTCCTCTTCAGTCACAAACAAACAGGAAGTGATGTCACATGTGTTCCTGTCCACACAGCAGAATGAGTCTATTGCTGACAGTGATGTACAAACAGAGTGAGCATTTCTGAGGCCCAAAATAAACTGAGTAGTTCACTGAATGAACAATGGACTGTGAGCTCAGTTCCTTCATCATTAGTATGGATTATATATGTATATGTATTATATTAGTATCATATATATCAGGTGCTGCTGCTTTCAGTCATTGTGCAAATGTGCTGTTTGTAAGCTTGTAAAGCTGCAGTCAGCTGAGACTGAAGAAGTCACCTGATCAGTGAGCAAACGTTTCTGAAAAGGTCCAGATGAACAGAATCAACCTTTTGGGATCAGCCAGCAATGCAGCATCATTGTTGTTCAGCTTCAGAGGTTTGCAGGAATGAACTGATGACCAGAAACAGCTGCAAAGTCCAAGAAAATACCAGCACAGCTGTGTGATACCATGAATCTCAGTTATTGATCCAACACACAGTAAATACAAAGATCAGGATTTCTGAGAGTAATCATTATGAGTCTGAACACATGATCACTGAATGTTAGTCTCCACAATAATAAGCTAACACAACCAAACACAGCTTTCAGCTCTTATTTTGAAACTGGCTTATTTAGAGAGCTGTGATGTGAGCATGCCTGGCTCTGAGGCACTTGGGTCAGCCTCTGTTGTTTAGAAGTGTTACAGACTGTGAATGACACAGACCTGTCAGTTTCCATGTTTGTCTGTAACACAGCTCAGGGGCTCCATGCTGAACGCATCCATCCAGTGTTATTGATCCAGGACTGATACCAGCATTGGGATCAATACTACAACACACAATCACATGTGTCCACGTGATGCAGTTTGAAGAGCAATCAGATGTCTCTGTATGAGGAGGCGGGGTCACAGGAGGTTCACAGAAACTCTGCAGCAGCATCATCAGCTCACATGGAAACTTTGATGATTCACTTCTGTGGTGTTTTTACAGAAACACGTCACAAAATTAGCTCCACCTGTTTTGTGAGCTTTGAGTTTCTTGTCTTCATCCTGGATTCTTGTGTTGCTGTTTTTACACACAGCAGATATTTCCTGGTTGCTTCCTTGATCTACAGGGTCAAACATACAGAGAATTCAAACAGCCAGTTTCAGAAAAACATGAAGCTTTCTGAAGCTTGGATTGAAAACACTTCATTACTCAAAGCTTTCCAACACAGGCCTCTGTGCTGCCATCTGGTGGACAAACATATGAAGTGCAGCGTGAAGCTACAAATGAAACTGCTTCAGCTACGTTTATATATAACATACTATAACCTATATAACTATATGTATAGTGTGTTATGTAGGTTTTAGAGCTGGGGGTAGAACTGCTGATGGCCTGGTTGTTATTTATGTTCCCCATGGTTCACCAGCTCTCACACAACATCAGCACCAATGATCCACGTCCTTATAAACCTCTGAATCAGGTCCTGAAGCTGTGACGTCCTGAGTGAAGACCTCACTGATCACATGACTCTGGTCACCTGACTCAGTGTTTCTGAAGCAGTGTGCTGGGTTTTTAAAAATACGTGGCTGCTGCCTGATGTTGGGCCCACAGAGGAAGACGACTCACTCGCTCTTCTTCACTTCCTCCTTAAACATGTGGAAGGAGAGCAAAGTGCTGCCAGACTCTTATTTCTGACAGGAACAGAAGAAACCACAGCAAACTGTTCCAGTTCTTCATCTTCATCACAATCTGTTTAATTCTGATGGTGTCTTCAGTCTGAGGTTTGAAGTTTCCATGTCTGTGTGATGTGTGGTGTGAAGGCTGCTGGTTAAACTGGGACTCACTGTTTAAAGCACTGAGTGCTCATAGAGAGATGCTCCATGAGTCCCAGTACAGACTACAAACATGGTGGAAACTTAGCTTTGATATCCACACACTCTGCACGTCTGTGAGTAACTGTGATGAAGATGTGCAGAGATCTGTGTCCAAACAGGAGAAAGACTGTAAAGACTCTGTGCTTCTAACAGCCTCTGTTAACATATGTGAGGCTGTTTGTTGTTGTTGCCATGGAGCTTTGCACTGTTTGGGTCAGCAGGTCATGTGATCAGGTTTGTTCTGCTGGATGATGGTTCAGTGTCAGGTTTGTTTGCATTCATCAATAAATATCTAAATAAAGCAAAGACTCCATGTTTGTTCTTTCATCATGTGACCTCTGCTCATCCATCTCTGTGTGTATCAAGATACATTTGGTTCATAATACACAGAAAAATCAGAGTTATTACCTGTAATAAATGTGAAAGTAAAGATTCCTGCAGTGATAACCAGGCAGGACTGAAACACATCCAAGCTGTCACCACGGTAACAGCACCGTCCATCCATAGGTGAGGGGAGGAGCAAAAAGAGGGACTTTCACCATTTTATACTAAAAACACTCAACTAATGTTTCTAATATGAAACAAATAAGCCCACATTAATGTGAGCGTTTATTAAATAATAATAATCATGATTTCCTCCTGATCTCATTTGCACAGCAGAGAAAACTGTGGTGTATATTGAGGTAGAGGGTGTGGTCTGTGGCTCAGGTGTAGAGTGAGGGTGGGGTGCACCACAGCAGCATGCTGGGACTGCTGAGGGTGGAGGAGGGAGTGATGATGACATCAGAGCTGCAGCACAGAGACCAGTGAACACACAGTCTGTTCATCTTTGCATAGATACAATATACAGCACAATATTGAATGACAGACACGCTGTGGGAGCTTCCACAGATACACTGACGTCAGCATCCAGAGTCCTCCTGCTGCTCCCCCCTCAGAGCCCCGTGATCAGCACCAACACATTCAGTTAGATGACAGAGTCCAGCTGCAGCTAGAATCAGCTCCCCTCTGTGAACAACAGCACAGCGTCAGTGTTTCACACTCAGTGAAAGGAGGAAACAGCAGAAGAACACCATGTGTGCTACGTTTCCCAGGACACACTACAAACTGCACAAATACAGAGCAGCACGTGGAAGGACCTGCAGCTGCATTTACAGAGAAAAGACAGCGTGATGTCCTGTATGGACAGGTGGAAGGAACCAAGTCCTCAGCTGGAACACTCGTGTTTGTCCACAGACAGGAAACACAGCAGGAAACTTCCTCACAGAAGTGCAGCTCATGGATAACACACTTCCTGTCAGTCAGAATGAGGCTGCAGCCAAACACAGAAAGGTGTTTTTGTCCAGATGAGCCCAGAGAAGAAACACGAGTGTTCACAGACATCAGAAGCTCAGAGAGGTGAAACATGAGGTTGGAGTCCTCGTCAGCATCCAGAAGAGCTGCTGTGAAACCCTGAGTACTCATGACAGACTCTGATGGCACAAACACATCATGATTCAAACAGAAAGACAAACATGGAGCTCCTGATCCTCCTGCATGAGAACAAGCTGACATGAGCGCTGTGTCTGAGAGTGTCTCCCTGTCACAGTGACAATAACACAGCTGCTGCTCACAGTCATTAAACTGACCTGAGGTCAGCTGTGCTCCTTACATATGAACCATGTGACCTCACATCAGTGCTGTGGATGACTGTAGTCATAGAAGAGTAGAGCTGTAGCAGGTGGTGTGAGGAGGAGGTGGTGTATTCTAGTTAAAGCAGTACTGAAACACTCCAGCAGAGGGCGCTGTTAAGTCCTTATTGTAACACAGTTACTGTGTGCAGTTAGACTTCATACATAATCTGCACTTATTTCCATCAGACATGCTGTCAGTAAATGATTGGTTTCTATACATTTCTAAACACAAAACCTCTTCACACTTCTAACATGCACATTTACACAACTAAATGTCAGTATTGATGAAAAGAAACACATTCAACAAATCCATTTAAACCTTAAAACAAACAAAAGGAAGCATCTCTGTGGACAAACAAACCCCTCCACTTGGTTTGACCTGCTGATGTCATGTGTGACATCAGCAGAGGCTGTGTTAAAGTCAAAAATCCAAATCTTTAGTCCTAAACAGGCAGTGGTTACAAACAGGAAGACGAGCAGTCCATTAAACAGTCTACAGGGTCAAACATACAGAGAATTCAAACAGCTATTAAAAACAAATAACTGGACACTGAAAAACTTCAGTGATGTGTGAGGCACCAAAGGGAAGCAGCTGAGTATATTCAATGAATTATCTTCAAATACAAAGACAGAAACTCCTACAGGCAGCATGCAAACTGAGCAGGATACACAAAGATCAGAGATTACAAAATAAATCAGAAAAGGATTTCAAACTTACTGAGAGCAAGGCCTCTGTTACAAATCTGTCTAATAGAAAAACATGCTGTACAGATACAATACGCTCAGTGTTCATGGTCATTTAAAAACTGGCTCTACCTGAACCACTTCAATATTTTATGAAGTCACTGAGTCGACAATTTCTACAGTTTGTTTCCTTCATTGCAGTTAGAGTGCGGCTGGTAAGGATGAAAACACACACAGAGCGTAAATTGTCTTTGTTAGTAACAAACGTCAGCAAAGAAAAGACAAAACACACAAACACTCTCATGATATTCATGAATCATTAGAAAGCATCCAAACATTCTGCTCGTGGACTTTTACAGTCTTATTTGCACTCGCTCATCTTCATAATCATCCTGATCAATACATGACAGGCGAGGCTTTGAGGTAGACGGGGCTCTCTGCTGATGTCAGCATGAAAGGCAGGACCAGCGTCTGCCACATGTTGGTGAAACATCACAGTACACTGGCGTGGTTTCCTTTCCAGATGTTGGACGTTTGACACTTCAACGTTGAGGCCAACAAGAAGACACAGTTTTGGGTCGGGTTGCTGCAGGGTTTCTAACTGAGCAAAAGCAGAAGCACACAGACCAACAGGGATCAGATGCTGAGTGTTAGAGGAACATCTGTGCTGATCACTGAATGCTGCTGTGGTCTCTTGTTGAAGTTGGCTGGTGGGACAGTCTAATAGTGATATCCTGCCCATCGGAGGAACAGTTTTAAAAACACATGCAATACTTTGTTTGTATTACAGTCACAGTTTATGTTATTTTTGTCCTTTAAAAGTGTTGCTGTACTATAAAGTCCTATAATTTGAGGCTAAAATGGCTCAGAGACTCTCTCTCTCAGAGGATCTCCTTTGAAAGTGGAGACGGCTTTATCCGCTGATCCACGTCACTTTACCTGGATGTTTTCTTTGAAGCTGGATGAAGACTCCTCTCCCTCACTCCTGCTGCAGCTGTGTGGTCCAGTTGGCCTCTGAGGTCACAGTCAACATCTGTAGCAGAAGAGGGGAAATAAAAGTCCAGGTTACCAAAACTGGGAGCTTTTCCAAAATAGAGCGTAACTGGACTTTTTCAGCCTTACAGGCAGATAGTCGTCTGAAGCTGCAGCTTTTTCTTTTTAGCTTTTTCCAATCTCTGCTCTCGGCTTTCTTTGAGAACATGTCTGCTTTCTTGGCATGGGTCTGTCTGCTGTTGGTGAAGAGACTAAATCCACATACTCGCTACTAAGATCTCCTCAAGTAGTCTCAACCAGATTATAGTCCATCCATCCATCTTCATCCGCTTTGTCCGGGGCCGGGTCGCGGGGGCAGCAGCCTAAGCAAAGAGGCCCAGACCTCCCTCTCCCCAGCCTCCTCCTCCAGCTTATCCGGGGGAATACCAAGGCGTTCCCAGGTCAGCCGAGAGATATAATCTCTCCAGCGTGTTCTGGGTCTGCCCCGGGGCCTCCTCCCGGTGGGACATGCCTGGAACACCTCACCCAGGAGGCGCCCAGGGGGCATCCTTGTCAGATGCCCGAACCACCTCAGCCCCTCCTTGAATCGCTACCTTATCGTGGTGGAGGGGTTTGTGTGTCACAGGGATCCCAGGGGCTATGTTGTCTGGGGGCTTTTGCACCCCTGGTAGGGTCTCCCATGGCAAATTGGCCCTGGGTGAGGGACCAGACAAAGAGCGATTCATAAGACCCTTATGAAAAGGACATCGAGGGAACAGTTTACCCTGCCCGGGATAGGGTTACCGGGGCCCCGCCCTGCAGCCAGGCCCGGGGAGGGTGCCCGAGGGCGAGCGTCTGGTGGCCGGGCCTTAGTCCATGGGGCCCGGCCGGGCACAGCCCGAAGAGGAGACATGGGCCCATCCTCCCGCAGGCCCACCACCCGCAGGAGGCGCCATAGGGGTCGGGTGCATTGTGTGCCGGGTGGCGGCCAGGAGCGGAGGCCCTGGCGGACTGACCCCCGGCTGCCAAGACTGGCCAGATTACAGTTTAAGAGTAAATGTCTCCTGAGAGTTTCACCTTGGGGAGATGCTGTCTTGCTAACATGCAATCATGAGCATTAATCTATGAGGTGAAAAAGTCATTTTAAAAGCTCCAGCCACAAGTTTTATTTCATCTGTGTTTTGGTCAGAGTCCCATCAGACCTCCAGAATGGTGTCAGAGTGTTTTCTATCCACGTGATGAGCACAGGCCTCAGGTCCAGACCTCCACGGGCACCATAGCCTTTTTGGAGCTAATAGGTGCAAGAAGGTTTTGTTGGGATAGGAACTGAAGAGGAAACTGACGAGGAAGGCAAGGATCTTCTTCAGCTCCTCCGAGCCGGGACCTCTTTGTGTAGGCCAGCATTGGCCAGGTAGCCCTCCAGCATCGCTGGATGGCCGACAGTGGAAAACCTAGAGGAGTAGGAGAGAAACAGCAGCTTGGAGCATGTCTTTATACTGTTTAGTTTTTAGAGCCACAGACTTTCTTTTAATGTCATTGTTCAGGATCTATGACTGATTATGTATTTATTGTATTCCTCCATGACTGTGTGACAGCAAGTGGAAAAAACCAGCTTCACCTTTGTTGATATGCTTGTAATTTTAATATTGATTAAATGGCCCATGAAATAATAGAAAGCTCATATATGAAAATGTATTTTAAGAAGTAAAATGTTCATCTGAGTACAAAGGAGTACACTCACTTTCTGGTAGATGGAGGTGTAGCGAGCGCTGGTGAACATCCAGGCCTCCTCGTAGAACTGATCACTGATTGGATCCAAAACATCGATGGAGGATCTGTGTAAGCGCTGAGGATCGTCCTGATGGACAGAACAGAAGGAGAGTGAGACAAGTGAAGATATACTAAACAACACTGTGACATGAACTGAGCCACACACAGTTTGATTCACAGGTGATTGACACATTATTTGACCACGAGCAATCTTTTCTGGTTTGACGCCGTCTTTGTATCCAGAAACCAGCTCTCTCCTCGGCTTCCTCCACTACACGCTCCCCACACGCCAGTCTCCTCCGTCACTATAAAGGGGAGAGTCAAGAGCTCCATCACCCTCACCTGTGCCGTCCAACGTCCCGCCACCAGCCTCCACTGCAGCAGGCCAGAGACCACACCCCTGCCACAATAAGTAAAAGTATATCCTTGCTGTACCCTTAATGCTAAATGTGCTAAATTAACCGCTGCCTTTGCCCCTTTGGGATTATTCTTATGTCACTGGGATGTTGACCTTTGACCTTCACATTAGAGAGATGGGCAGACATAATTAGTGCATGAATTTTAAAGTAACAGGTAATAAAGAGAGTGCAGCAAATATAGTCAGGTTTATTACTCTGTATCACACATGAGTGCCCGAGGGAGGCGGGGCTGACTGGGGAGACACAGGAAACAGAGAGACAGGGCTGACTCGGCATGAAACGATGAAACGTGGGACACGGGAACAGAAACTAAACACAGGCTGAAATGAACACTGAGGGAGGGAGAACTAAGATTACTGAGAGCCTGATAAATAAGAAGAACAAAAACCAAGAAAAACAAGAGTCAAAGAAAACCAAAAACACAAAGCATTGGGCCAGGACCCACTGCTGTGACATTTATATGTGATAAAAACATTAAAAACTGCTCAGATGTTGAAATCTTTCTACGTATACTTTAGGTTCAGCTCTCCAGCCTGGCATTTGGTTAAGCATGATTCAAACATTTTATTTTGTTTAACTGGTTTTAATTATAGTTACTTTTTGTGAACATTTGTTGCAGCATTTAAAAATACATAATTTATTTTCAAACTTTTATTTGATTTAGAGCATCATATTTGACCAACGTAAATGTTTTAATTTCATATAAAATAACTGAAGCAGTGAACTAAATATCTGAAATCTTTCCTTCCTTAAAAGTTATAATCCTACTTAAGTTATAGTGCAAACACTTAAGCAACAAATATATATAATGCTAATTAATTAATATTTCCCTTTGATGTTGCAACTATGCGGTCACTTCTGTCTTTAAACAAAATAATATTTTCCAGTTACAGAAATCATAAAGTCCAAACTAACGTGCTACTGTTGCTATATGCATTTTATATAAATCATGGATGATGGTCCTGACATGAAGGAAGAGAAAGTTACAGGTTGCATCCTTTGACTTTGTCTCCGTGCCTTTGGGCGATTTTCAGAAGGACAGATGTTTCTGTTCAATTCTTAAATCAATTAATTTCAAACACAAACACTATTTTAAAGCTTCTAGAGAGTAAAATATTAATGATAATTATAATAACAATAATAAAAACAAAAGCTCTCAGATCCATCAAACCAAGCAGCAGAAAGAACAATAACTGAAGAGAAAACTTTAACCTTGTAGACTTCATTATGTTCCAGCTGCTCTACAGACGCTGTGACCTCGAACTTAAGCAGGTCGTAAAGTATGTGCAGCTCAATAACTTCATAATCAGACCCTGTGGTATTTAGGCAGCAGAACAACTAAGAATAACAACTACAAATAATGTTTTTAGGTTTCTGTTGTACTGCAAGGTTCTGTACAGGAGAACCAAACCAAGAGCAAATATTACGTCTCATTTACACCTGAGCACGAAGAGCCATCAACATTTAGCAAATTGAATCATCTTTGTTTAGATGCAAGAAGAATCATATAGAAATGAAAAAGTAGAAATAGAAATCCAGAGCAAAGATATCCTCTAATTCAGCGTAGCACATGTGCAGCTGCTGCGATTCACGTAAGCATTCGGCTCGTCGCTGTTGCAGATTTTTCTCTCGCTGTTCTGGCTCACAGCGCTGCAAACACAAAAATAATATCCCCGAAGGTGTGAAAGGGAGCTAATTAGTAAGAGTATTGTTACTCTCCGCAGGAGTCGTCCAGCAGTAGAAATCAGTCCAATAACAAGGTGTGTAACATCTAGCAGGGTGACAGAAAAACCCAGGGTAACTTCTAAGGACCTCAACGTCTCTCTCACATTGTGTTTTTTAAACATGCTTCCATTTGTCACTTCAGTCTTTACTCTGAAATACAGGAAGAGAAATCATGGCTGAAACAATTTCTCATGAAACCAGGGGTGTGGTCCAACAGTCAGTTTGGTGAGGAAGGTTCCTAACTGAGAGAAGTGACCAAGTATCTGTGTAGCAGCCACAATGAATCCAGATCATGAGCTTTATTAACTGATCAAAGTCTCTTCTTTCATCTTCTGTATCATTCAGTTTGCATTGGTAATGTCCATTATTGTAATGCTTTTTTAAGACGAGCAAAACTTTATTTCACTTTGGGTTAGCTGGGATAAGTGATGGATGGAGGGAATTTTACTTCAGCCACAGAAATCCTAAACAGGAAGGAGGAGCAGAGTTACAGTGGATCACTATCCAGCAGGGAAACAAGGTTTATTTCAATATCTTGGCCATGAGTGAGATTTACTGAGTGGGCAAATTAGGGAGACGACACCATCAGATCCCGAGCCCTCCATGTGTTAATCAAGAGACGGCTGCTGTGCTACATCCATAAATAATGAATAAATTAGGAGCTAAAGCTGAAAGGACAGTTTATTTGTACCATCTTCACGTGAACACATTCAAGAACATCACAGATGAAGAAACATTAAAAACGTCCACACTACATAAAGCAAGAAAAATAGTTTTTCTTTCAGGTGGTTTCAGAAAAACAGAAATATCAAACAGCTCCAAGACTCTCTTTGAAAGAACTAAAAACCTTTGTTCTCATGGTCCAATCATGAGTGAACTCCCCGATGAAGCCTTGTGTGCTAAAACATGTCAGAGTTTTAAAGGTTAAACATGAGTTTCCAAAACGTTTTGCTGGAGAACAATGACTTATTTGACTGAGTTTCAATCATTTACAGACGAGCAAAACCAGGACAGAGAAAAAAGGACAAAACTGACACAGTAAAAAACAGAAAAGAAGATCCCATGTAGATCTGTATTATGTAGAAGTTCAGCCCAGCAACCAGTTCAGTTCAACACAAGTTTAAATGATTCTATCTGAACTCTGTGGAGCCTGATCTCAAGCTTTTTGAGTCTGACACAGAAACCAGAGGATCTTTCTGTGTCTTCAGATTCACTGTGATCCAGTTATGGGAGTGATTTCAGCCCTGAGTGATCGCGCTGATGTTTGCACAGAGCAGACAATGAGGTGAATGTTTGGGCACATTGGTAACAGTGAAACAGTGACCCACACTGATCACAGAGGTGCTTTTTAACCCCACTGTGAATCAGTTCATGTTGTTTTAAGTGATGTGATGTGGTGAAGCTTCTCCCACATTCTTTGCAGTATTTCAGTTTGTCTCCAGTGTGTCTACGTTGATGTACTTTTAGGG
>NW_024387454.1:25961-56288 GCF_900408965.1 Simochromis diagramma | reverse complement strand
GACTCACATTAGGACGTACTGGTATGGGCAACAAATATCTTTATTGGTCTAAACTGATACAAATGATATGATCGGTACTGTATGAATTTAAATGCAATAAATTGTTTCATGTATTTTTTTTTTTGTTTTTTTTTTCTAATTTATAATTTTCTACGTGTATAGTTAGAAGGTAGAGAGTAAAGTCTTTTTACATTTTAATGTTTTACGTTGATTTTGGTTCAGTGTGTAAGATTATTCCCAAACTAACAACAAGAGGTTAACAGCAGCTTCCACTACAGGAGACTGTAATGTTAAATTTAGTCTATAACATTTTCTGTTGTCCAAATGTTAATTCAAAATGACCCCATGAACCACAGTAATAGGTTTGTACTTCATGTAATACATTATTTAAAAATCATTACATCATCATTTATAACATCAGACATTACTTAAGCATATAAAATACATATTTTTAATAAAGAATAATGTGGTTGCCCGTGTTTATAAATTACACACTAAAGTGTAGTAATGGAGGAGAAAAGCTTTATGAGAGATTAAGTCAATGTTTGCTTATACATCACTAATGCTCACTTGTATTTAAAATGTTACTGAAGTCACAGATGTAGCCAAATCTGGGAAGCTTTTTTATTTACTGCTGTGCTGCACATGCGCAGTCTGCTGCAGGCTGTCTGTTGAATTCACAATGGCACCAGAGCGCCCTCTACTGACTCAATAAGACCTCAACATTGCCAATATATTTAACCTGCCACACAGAGCAGAGCTGCCAGCATTTCTTTCCTCAGAAGAACAGGGGGTGGCTGTAGCTCAGGAGGAAGAGCAGGTCATCTACTGATCAATTCGATCCCTGGCTCCCCCAGTCTGCATGCCAAGTATCCTTGGGTAAGATACTAACCCCTAAGTTGCTCTCTGATGCATCTATGCATGCTATGAATGAGTGTGATGTTAGTTAGTAAGCACGGGGTCTCACATAAGATCTCACAAAAGTTCATCTTAGGTCATCTTAATTTTTTTTCTCTTTTTGTCCTTGCAGGGCTCCGTAAATTTGCAGCTTTCATCAACCACTGCTAATCAAGTGGGTGGAAGAGGTTTGAAGAAAAAAAAAACAACTTTAACTTTATTTACCATGAGCCCACCAGCGGGTGGGCCCATGGTAAATAAAGTTAAGTGTCAGTGTGGATATATAGATATTTCCTTGTCCCATATTTCCCATGTCAGACTCTGAACAGCTTCCAAGTACAATCACAGGACTGTGTTTACAGCTGGTGGCCAATAGAGGGAGACATTGATCCACTTAGAATTTATTGTATCTGTCATGGTCTCCCAGTCCACCTGGTCAATCAACACGTTGTTTCTCCTTACAAGTATAATGAACTTGATACTTTACTTTGTGTTTCTTTCCTGTACACGCTGCTGCAATTTCACCAAAGAGGCAACCTGGCTGTCTTAAAGGTGATGAAAATTCATTCAGAACTAGTGACAATGATCATGTACCTTAATGATTAAAACGTATTGGTACTAAGTATCAGCGATACAGGCCCTGTATTTACTTGGTATCAGATTGATACCAAATCTTGTATTATTGAACACGACATAACAAATAGTAATGTTAAATTCATTATACTGTTATTATTTCAGCACCATGGACAGCACACAAGGTTTTCACTGCATGAGCTGTGCTCTCTAACACGTGACTGTTTGTGGGGGTGGACAAATTTAGCACACATATCAACAACAACCCCAATCACAGGGCCCAGTGCAATACTTCAGTCAGAGGGGCATGATTGTGGATGCCGTGTCGGTGCATCCGCCTTCCCTGCACGGCACTGCAAGCCACGCCCCGCCACAACCCCCATAGTCCTGAGAAGGCCACATGTGAGATAAGCAGAGCTACATGGCTGCAGCACTGTCCTTCAGTACAGCAAAGCGATATGGTCGGAGCAGCAGGAGAATCTCACTCACTGGGTTAACAGCCAGTCAGCCACAGAGAGGACCCACTAGCCACATGAACCCACAAGACTGTGGGCAAGACACCAGAGGTGTTCTGACTTTCATCCATGTTTCTCACACAGCATGCTGGTGCTCTTGGCTTCTTGGTCTTATGGGATGCAGATGCTCTCTGAGCACAATTTACCACACTGACAGGTGTTATCTACACTAGTGTATTCAGCTTTGCTGTAATGTTTCGATTCTGAGTCTCACCATGGTGCACTTTGCTGTTGTTTAAGGAGTTTTGATATTATGAAGATTAAAGGCACAACTTTACAAATCTTCATACACACACACACACACACACACACACACAGAAGAAAGAGGGGAGTGATGATGTTTCAGAATAATAGTAATTGACAAATGGCTACATATGACATGTCTAGTGGTTCAGGTCACCCTTTAATATCCCCCACCCCCTTCCGGACAGACTGTGATGACTGCATGTGTGTGTAAAAGACTGTTTTTGGTTTATTTTTATCTAACACCACAAAATTTCTGTCTGGGCCTCCAAGAAAAGAGGAAATGCAGCCTGTGGTTTCAGCCTGAAGTCTAACGTTCATCTTTCAACACAGCACAGTGGAAATGTGCAGGTATGACAATGTGTGAAAACAGGTTAAAAGTAGCTTTATTGTGGTGATGACACATGCTGGACTAAAGAATAAATAAAGCATGTGGGCATCAAGAGAAACAGTGAAAAGCTTGTTTCTCACGCTCATGTCTTTAAGAGTCTCTGCATGGACGTGCTGTAAATGTTCATTTATCTCTGAAATAAATAAAATCATCCATCACTCGCTCTGTCCACAACATCATATACAGACATGTTTTTCTTACTGCAACTTCCAAACAGGCCAGTTCCTCACAGTATAACACAAAACTCCAAAGTATAATCACAGCTTTGTAACCAGCAGAGGAGCCAGTAAATCATCTATACCTACTGATACTAATGTGTCTTTTTGGCTGCTGTTACAGAAATGGTTCCTACACCTGTGATGATGACGAGTGTTTGACTCCAAACTGTCTGCTGCGGGGCTGTGCTATTTGACCAAATCTCATATCCTGATATTAGACATTTATCATCCTGACGACGATAATAAATCACAAAAATTTAACATTTTCTGTAAATCTATGAATCTCAGGCAACTCAACTTGCATGAGTGGTTTTCCAGCTGGGCGTCCTTTACCTGGAATGAGTGTTTTACACCGATGCATGAAACTGATAATTTTTAGACATAAGTTGTAACGGCCAAGGTTTATTTTTAGCACTTGACGGATCTTTTTTGCTCTCATCCATAAAACTCTCTGCATACTTTTTCCACGTGAATCAGTTTATTTTGAAAAGGCTTGAGCTTTATTGTGGAAAGGTTTGCATGGAAACAAACTGGGCGGGAGAGCGGGAGCGCCACGCAATGGTTTTAACATCATTTTGGTAACAAACAACACTTAAAAACAGGCGCTTGGTCCGTCCGTAGTGTGGTTATAATTAAATATAAGAGAAAGAGAGAACTTTCAGAAATGAATAAGCCACTATAGTGGCCATTAAAACGATGAAAAAAATATTGCTGTAATATATTGCGTAATAGGAAATGATAGACGTTTTTATATCGTCATCCGATACATATCGTTATATTGAACAGCCCTATCCTGCTGGAATCTGCAGTATCACAGAGTCCCCAAGTTTTTAGGCTTTATTAGACGTTATATCTTGATAAACTCTTAAATATTGATATGTACTGAAACACTGCACTTACTTCAACGTATAAGCTACAAATAAGCGGAAAAACAGGACATTATGTCTTAATGTTTTTTACCTTTCCCACAGAAAAGTGGAGGGATGGAGAAACACACCTGCTGTTAACAATATAAAACACTTGGATATCAACATGTTTGTGAGTGTGTGTAGATGATACTGCAACAAACCTTAATCATAACCTTTGTAAGAAAGTGACAGGATGTAGGATGGAGTTTGGCACTAGTCAGTGACAAAATACTTGTGAGGCCCTGAAACGAGACCCAGGTTGTGGTTAAGCCAAAGAGGCTGATCGATGTTACTGAAGCAGTTATAAAAGCACAAAGCTACTGACCTGACCTCATTCCACAGTCTATACCCAGGGGAAGCCACAGTAAGTCTGTATGTTTTAATGAATGCTGCGCCTTTAAGACCAATTGTCTGTATGATCCAATTGGTCACCTATAACATCTCAAAGTTATAGCTGGCTTTAATCCTCAACCCGTTGATAGTAGGGGTGCAACGATATTCGTATCGATATTGAACCGTTCGATACAGTGCTTTCGGTTCGGTACGCATATGTATCGAACAATACAACATTTGTAATTTATTTTATCAATTTTCCTTCTGACGATGCTGTCTGTGTTGAGCGCTCAGTGAATCTGTGTTCGACTACTCCGCCTAGGCTGCACTGTCAAGCGCAGATCCACTGAGCGCTCAACACAGACAGCATAGTCAGAAGGAAGAGCGCAGGGCAAGCTAGCGAGACAGAAGTTAAGCTCTACTTGCAACATTCAGATCTGGCGTTTGGAATTATTTTGGTTTTCATGTGACGTATGACCCTGAAGGTAAGCGAGTCATGGACTAAAGTAAACAGTATGTTGGATGTGCCATGCAAATGCTCAATTACATTGGTGTGAACTCGTGTGTTAGCGCAGTTAGCTCGTTAACGTGTTTGCCGTCTAGCCCCATGCACGGAGCGATCGGCGGTAGCTCGTTAACGGAGATTTGCCGTGTTGTGGCGGTTAAGGTCATTTCAACGAGATTAACCTGAAAGCACTAGTGGGAACACAACGAATATGACTGCACATTTACGCCGACATCATCCTAGTGCAAAGACAAAAACAACAAGCATGCTACTAACTTTAGCCGAGTCATTTAGACAGCTGTTAGCACATGATTCTCCTTATGCTGCTGAGAATATAGCCCAGAAGAAGCGGATAGTATAGCTTTTATTTTGGAAAGAGCCATTTCTCTGTAATAAACTCTCTTTTCCAAAGATGAGTGATTCCTCAATCAGATACAGGGCTTGCAATATCGCTAGCCCGACGTCCTGGAGCTAGCGATTTTTTTCAGTCGGGCTACCAAAATCTATCTCTTCCCTGCCCGTCGGGCTATTGTAGGAAAAATATATGTCAATGCTTTTGCATTCTTTCAGAAATGTAGCTGGGTAATTATGTCATTGGCATCGGTGAGCCACTGTCAATATGTGACATATTGAAGTCGCGTTTGAATTTGCGCTTGTTTTTTTTGCTTTCACTTTGCAATCGTGCGAACTGTGTATAGAGAGCGACAGCACTGATCTGTGAGTGATGATAATTTGTGCACCAATTCCTCTGACATCGTCTTATTAATCGTTAGCTTACTATGCAAACATGACAAGTGAAATCTCCCGCAGCTTAAACATGTGAGAGGTTGATCGCGCAGAGAATCGCTGAGCTTATGTGAGTGAGCGTGTAAAAGCATTTCAGTTCTGCTGAGCCAAATAAGACAGGTCAGGGTGAAGAAGTGACAGCCAAAGAAAAGCTTACCACAAAACGGAGAAGTTATGACAAATCAGACTATAAGGCAAAAAGAAAGTGCAGCTTTATGGTTTCATGGACAAAAGAATTTCTGTGGCTGCAATATGATGAGCTAAATAACCAGGGCTGCACATAAGTGGTCCGCAGGTGCGCATTCGCTGTCAAAATAAAAAAACACGCACAAGGGTTAGGGTTAAATTTAAAAACTGTACTTTTGAGTTAAAATATATATTTATAATTTTAATAAATGACAAATTAAAAATGCATGAACATTTTTTTGTATCGAAAAAATATCGAACCGTGACACCAAAGTATCGAACCGAACCGAACCGTGAATTTTGTGTATCGTTGCACCCCTAGTTGATAGGCAGTCTAAACACCACATCCAGAACACCTTGGATTTTGTTGAGAGGGTACGAGATGTTATTATGAAGGTAGATAACACAATGGACTTGTGTTCCAGTCACTGGAGCAGTGGAGGTAGTTTGTAAGAAATTACTGGATAACCCCAACCTCAGCAACAGGACCACTCTCAGCACCGACCAAGTGTGTTTGCTGTTGGAATTGTGTCTTCATTCCACCTACTTCACATACAAGGGTCAGTACTTTTATGTGAAGCATTATAAACAGCACTGTTTATAATGTTGGGAAACCTGCAGTCAGCTGAGACTGAAGGAGTCACTTGGATGAGTGAAGAAAAGTATTTCTCACTGAAAACTACATCCAGATGATCAGAATCAACTTTTTGAGAATGAAGGATGGAGGCTGTGTTTGTGTGCTTTACCTGTGATTGATACTACAGACTGTATATTGACAATGGCCATTGTCATGTGTTTTGATCAAGTGAAAACTGAGGTACACTGTAGGCTCATATAGAGGAGACTAACAGAGTAGCCAGAGTAGCTGGAGAGAACCCAGACAGGTGGAGGGAGAACATGCAATCTCCACACAAAAAGCCCAGCTGGTGGATTCAAACCCACAAACTTCTTCCTGTGAGGTAACAGTATGAACCACTGTACCTCTGTGCCACCCATTTGTCTTATTGTTTAATATCTGTGTAGGTTCTCAGTCATCCAGGTCATGGTTGTCTAAGGAGTTTGGAAAGAAAGTCACTAAACTTCCTTAAGTTTCTTGAAGACGTCTGACCTCTCATCTAAGAGGCTTCTTCACTTCTAAAAGCAAATGGTGGAGAGTCCTGAGTGTTTAATCTTAGTGGGAGATTGTCCCTTATACACCCATTTTTAATCATGTGTGTCATCCCATGAGCCAAGGTGTGAAAAAAGATGTGCGTCATTATGGACCTAAACGTTTTTGGACTAACTCACTGTATGTTTGTCTGCTCAGACTTTCCGAGTGGAAAATCCGAGCTGAGGGGGCATTCAATGAAAAAACATCTGACATCTGGGAACTCAGAATTTAAATGTTTTTGACTTATTCAGAGATTACCACTGAAGATTTTGGGTGAGATCAGGGTGAGAGCTTGCCTCACCCTATCATGTGACATATTATGGTCACCTGAGGAAAGAAGGTAGGTGACTGACAGCTGATGCCATAATCCACCACTTTTGGTCAATGATCGTCATTCACAGTGGGCATAGATGGCCTCTTTCACTCCTCTTTCAAACTATTGGTCTTGTCACTTCAAAATGTGAACACTGGCATCTTCAAATGAGCGATATTTCATATGATATTGAAAGCAGATAAAACCAAATTAAATATTTTAAGATCATTGTCTGTGCATAATCCTGGAGAGTGAGTGAGTGTGGTGGCCTGAAACTGAGAACAATACATTTTGAGAAGACAACATTCATGTATCGCACAATAAATGTCTCTGGATGTTCAGAAACACTGGCTGATAAGATGACTCGAGATAAAATATTCCAACATTATGGTGATCCACAGCACACTGCACAAATCACATAAAAGAATAAAAATAAATAATAATAAAACATGACTATGAGCTGGTAAAATATGTCACCTGACCTGATTAATGAAAGTGTTTCTCATGTGTGAGAATTAGAGTGTATCACTGGTTTGAAGTGTTTATGTGAGAGTTTGAACAAAGCATATTTGTGATGTTTATGAAAGTTACAGACAAATGTTGGCTGGTTCCTTGGTTCAGTTTAGTCTGGAGTATCGTGTTGGATACATCGCTGCTTGTTGCACTTGACTCATTGTTGTGTACAAGTTCATATATTAATAGTGTTTTATGCACAGAAATATTTTGATGAGCAGTAACTGTGTCATGTGAAAAAATTATCTTAAAAAAATACTTTAGTTCATCTTGAGTTTGATTTTCTGTCAGTTTGATGCTGATGATGTTTAATCTTTACTTCAGTGCTCGATACTCTCTTCTACGTTAATGCTGAAGGTGAGAAATGTTTCTTTTTCTTTTCTTCACATTTATAAAATAGGTATAATTTTGCTCTAATATTTCATATTTCATGCACCATTTTAAATTACATCCCATCTCTCTGTTTGTGCATCGTTTTATTTAAGATATAAAATCAGTTTATTAATAGTGAAGTCAATTAAATCCTGCAGGTCTGTGCAGTCACACTGTTGTTTTGCTTTAATTTGTTTAATTAAAACACATCTTATTATTTTCAAGTCCAAATGTCACCAGGATGCAGTAAATCTTTTGAATCTTAACAGCAGCAATAAAATCAGTTCAGCTTCAAAATGACTTGATGCTTCCATCAATCTCTAACTTGATGTGTTTATGTGAACAGTTCCCAATAAGCCCACCGTGATCCTCGAACCATCCTGGCCTCAGATCTACATCAGTGAGACAGTCACTGTCAGATGTGATGGAAGTCAGTCGCTGGTTGTTTGGAGAGAAGACAAGTTAATCCTACCGCCAACATCTGAACACAATATCAGCAGAGCTACTGAGTCTGACACTGGAGGATACAAATGCTGCACCATGAGTCTTTCAGTGTGCAGTGACATCATCACACTGACTGTATCATGTAAGTTGGACACATTTCATTCAGTAATATTGTTCTCTGTTTTAGTTTTGTAACAAAATCAGTGAGAAAGATTAAACGTGGTGATCCAAATACACAGTAATCACCACAGTGAAAAATCTGGAATGAAAAAACCACAACTTTATAACATAAACTCCAAGTCAAAAGTTTGGACACACCTTCTCATTTCATGGTTTTTCTTTATTTTTACTACTTTCTACATCGTAGATTCAAACTGAAGACATCAAATATATGAAGCCAGATATATGCAATTATTAGGGGTGCAACGATACACAAAATTCACGGTTCGGTTCGGTTCGATACTTTGGTGTCACGGTTCGATATTTTTTCGATACAAAAAAATGTTCATGCATTTTTAATTTGTCATTTATTAAAATTATAAATATATATTTTAACTCAAAAGTACAGTTTTTAAATTTAACCCTAACCCTTGTGCGTGTTTTTTATTTTGACAGCGAATGCGCACCTGCGGACCACTTATGTGCAGCCCTGGTTATTTAGCTCGTCATATTGCAGCCACAGAAATTCTTTTGTCCATGAAACCATAAAGCTGCACTTTCTTTTTGCCTTATAGTCTGATTTGTCATAACTTCTCCGTTTTGTGGTAAGCTTTTCTTTGGCTGTCACTTCTTCACCCTGACCTGTCTTATTTGGCTCAGCAGAACTGAAATGCTTTTACACGCTCACTCACATAAGCTCAGCGATTCTCTGCGCGATCAACCTCTCACATGTTTAAGCTTGCTGCGGGAGATTTCACTTGTCATGTTTGCATAGTAAGCTAACGATTAATAAGACGATGTCAGAGGAATTGGTGCACAAATTATCATCACTCACAGATCAGTGCTGTCGCTCTCTATACACAGTTCGCACGATTGCAAAGTGAAAGCAAAAAAACAAGCGCAAATTCAAACGCGACTTCAATATGTCACATATTGACAGTGGCTCACCGATGCCAATGACATAATTACCCAGCTACATTTCTGAAAGAATGCAAAAGCATTGACATATATTTTTCCTACAATAGCCCGACGGGCAGGGAAGAGATAGATTTTGGTAGCCCGACTGAAAAAATCGCTAGCTCCGGGACGTCGGGCTAGCGATATTGCAAGCCCTGTATCTGATTGAGGAATCACTCATCTTTGGAAAAGAGAGTTTATTACAGAGAAATGGCTCTTTCCAAAATAAAAGCTATACTATCCGCTTCTTCTGGGCTATATTCTCAGCAGCATAAGGAGAATCATGTGCTAACAGCTGTCTAAATGACTCGGCTAAAGTTAGTAGCATGCTTGTTGTTTTTGTCTTTGCACTAGGATGATGTCGGCGTAAATGTGCAGTCATATTCGTTGTGTTCCCACTAGTGCTTTCAGGTTAATCTCGTTGAAATGACCTTAACGCCACAACACGGCAAATCTCCGTTAACGAGCTACCGCCGATTGCTCCGTGCATGGGGCTAGACGGCAAACACGTTAACGAGCTAACTGCGCTAACACACTAGTTCACACCAATGTAATTGAGCATTGCATGGCACATCCAACATACTGTTTTACTTTAGTCCATGACTCGCTTACCTTCAGGGTCATACGTCACATGAAAACCAAAATAATTCCAAACGCCAGATCTGAATGTTGCAAGTAGAGCTTAACTTCTGTCTCGCTAGCTTGCCCTGCGCTCTTCCTTCTGACTATGCTGTCTGTGTTTAGCGCTCAGTGGATCTGCGCTCGACAGTGCAGCCTAGGCGGAGTAGTCGAACGCAGATTCACTGAGCGCTCAAAACAGACAGCATCGTCAGAAGGAAAATTGATAAAATAAATTACAAATGTTGTATTGTTCGATACATATGCGTACCGAACCGAAAGCACTGTATCGAACGGTTCAATATCGATACGAATATCGTTGCACCCCTAGCAATTATGTAGCAAAGAAAAAATAAGTCTAAAAAAGTTTGATACTTTAGATTCCTGAAAGAAGCCTTTGCTTATTGACAGTGCTGTGAACCCTTGGCCTTCTCTCAGTGAGCTTTATGATGTATCACCTGAAATTAGTAATGTTATGTCTGACACTGAAGCCCCGAGGTCTGTGTGGAGTAAAGTGGGCGTGTCCAAATGAAGCCTGTGTGGAGGCCTGCAGCCTGTCAGTTTTTCAGAATATCACGTGAACGACGCCTCGTTTCTCTCAAATGATGTCACTACCTTGTTATGTTATTTGAGCAGTTGAAAATACGCAGACATTATGTTTTTTACATGAACTGGATCTGAGCTGATTCTGAGGATGATCACAGCTTGCAAGGAGATTATTAGCACATTATGAAGCCACCAAAAAAGAAAACATTTATTAGCAGTTAGGGAGCTTTGTGACATGCTATTGCCCAATAATAACATGAGTCTTAAATCAATCTAAGAGAGAGTGGTTAGTTAGGTGTGTGTAAGGGGGCGATCGTGGCTCAAGAGTTGGGAGTTCGCCTTGTAATCGGAAGGTTGCCGGTTTGATCCCCTGCTCGGTCAGTCCCGGTTGTTGTGTCCTTGGGCAAGACACTTCACCCGTTGCCTACTGGTGGTGGTCAGAGGGCTCGGTAGCGCCAGTGTCCGGCAGCCTCGCCTCTGTCAGTGCGCCCCAGGGTGGCTGTGGCTACAATGCAGCTTGCCATCACCAGTATGTGTGAATGGGTGGATGACTGAATGTGTAAAGCGCTTTGGGGTCCTTAGGGCACTATACAAATACAGGCCATTTACCATTTTTTGCAGTAAAAAGAAGTTTTCTTCCCACGCACAACGGACGCTAATGTTTTTGTCACTTTTCATGGAATCAAACTCAAAGTAAGGTCAGTACTTCCACGCTTTAAACGCTGCATGCTCATACTCTCTCCCGCACTCGATATATTATCCATTGTTGATCTGCACACAGCTGTTGTCACGAACGTCGCACTCGCTTATGTCACTGTCATGAGACATTCTCGCAAAAAATCACAGTTTTAGTAACGCAGTAACGCAGCATGCTTACGGGAAAGCAATAGTAATCCCTTACTTTACTCGTTACTTGAAAAAAGTAATCGGATTACGCGTTACTGCCCATCTCTGTTTGGGAGTGACAACGTGTTGCAGCCAGAAAACACCTGCAAGGATAGAACAACCACACTTTATATTAAAGGTAATGTGCAAACTGTTGTTTTTTTTGTTTGTTTTTAATCAGACTTTAGCGAACAGTCAGTGTGCTTTGCTCAGAGAAAAGCTCAACACTGCCCCTAGCGTCCTGGAGCACTTCCGTTGTGTTTTGGAGTTTGAATGTGTTTTGGAGTTTTTACCTGCTTTTTGTCATTTTGTGTTGTGCAGAAATCAGGTTGGCTCACAGCTGACAGCCCGATTTGACAACTGTTTGAATTTATTTTATGGCAAGAACCAATTAGCTAAGCAAACAGAAAAAAACAGTCCATCATTACTTTAAGAGCTGAAAGTTGGTCAGTCTGGAAAACTGCTAAAACTTTTAATGTTTCACAAAAACCATCAAATGCTACGATGAAACTGGCTCACATGAGGACCACCCCAGGAAAGGAAGACCAAGAGTCACCGCTGCTGCTGAGGATAAATTCATCCAAGTCAACAGCCTCAGAAATTACAGGTTAACAGCACTTCAGATTAGAGCCCAGATAAATGCCACACAGAGTTTCAGTAGCAGACACGTCTCTACATCAACTGTTCAGAGGAACCTGTGTGAATCAGGCCTTTATGGTCAAATAGTTGCTAAGAAACCACGACTAAGGAAAAGAATCAAGCAGAAGAGATTAGACAAATATGGCTTATATTATATTCAGCACAGTGGCATGGTGGTTAGCACTGTTGCTGCACAGCAAGAAGGTCCTGAGTTCAATTCCACCATCAGGCCGGGGTCTTTCTGTGTGGAGTTTGCATGTTCTCCCCGTGTTTGCGTGGGTTCTCTCCAGGTACTCCGGCTTCCTCCCACCGTCCAAAGACATGCAGCTTGTGGGGATAGGTTAATTGAATAATCCAAATTGCCACTAGGTGTGAATGGTTGTCTGTCCCTATGTGTTAGACTGGCGACCTGTCCAGGGTGTACCCTGCCTTTCACCCTATGACAGCTGGGATAGGCTCCAGCCCCCCCCCCCGCGACCCTGAAAAGGATAAGCGAATGGATGGCTTACATTTTCTTTCCTTGTTTTTCATATCTGCAGATAAACCCAGGGCCACACTGACAGCAGGAACAACAATCATACCAGTAGGGGGCAGTGTGACTCTGACCTGCTCTGTGCAGAGCTCTGATGGATGGAAATATGAGTGGTTCAGACGAACCCAAACAACCTCTGAAGTTCAAATCAGAGATCAACAAAACAGAGATATCAGAGTATCTGAAGGAGGAATCTACAGCTGCAGAGGAACAAGAGGAAACCCAGTTTACTACACTGATATAAGTGATGATGTCACCATTGAGATAACCTGTGAGTTCAGTCATTTAGTTTGAAATATACATTTACTCATGATTATCAAACATACAATGTGAAGTTTTCTGTGTTGATTTCATGTTTCTGTTTGTATCTCAACTGTTAATATGTGTGAACAGTTTCCAATAAAGTTGTTGTAAAACAACAACCCAACTGGCCTCAGATATTCAGAGGTGAGACGATCACTCTGACATGTGAGGTGCAGGAAGGAGGTGAAACCACTGAGTGGGAGTATGAATGGAGAGGACCCAGCACACCCACACAGTGGACACACAATAATGATGTGACATTCAGAGTTTCTGAGTCCAGCAGTGGAGACTACATGTGTAAGAGTCGACGCAGAGATGACTCATATTCTTCAACAGAGTGGAGTGAAGCCTTCACATTGTCAGCATCAAGTAAGTCATGTTTGTTGTGTGATCTCCATTTGACAAATGTCATAATGGTCAGCACAGGATGGATTCAATGGTCTACAAAGCATGTTACATTGTTAGTCAGACAAAGAGCTGCAGCTGATAGTAGCCTCATTGTAGACAGTTTGTCACCACTTTGTGTCATCAACTTTCAGCTGGTATAGAGACGCCAATGCTGACCTGCTGCTCCATCAGCCGAGGACAATAATGACAGAAATAAACAGTATAAAAAATATTGTGTTCTTCAAACGTCCTCAAGAAACAACAACAAATCTACAATTTATATAAAAATAATTTGGCTTATGATCTCATCAAATACTGCTGTTTGTTACAATTGATTTAAAACACACACATGACTGGGTTTAATACAAAAAAGAAAAAAAGCTTTTACAATCTAAAGGTTTTGATTTTATTTCTATTAAATTCATTGATTTGCTTGTTCGCCTCAAATTCAGTTTATGAAAGCAAATCATACTCATTCCACTTTATTTCAAATAAATAAACAACAGAAATGCTAGAACAATTTACTTAAAGCTGATATTTAAAGGTCTTTATATTGTATTATGACTGTGTGTGTAATTTTCATTCCTTTAAACTAAATTTCTTTCTATAAATCAGCTGTTTTTCACTCACTTTATCTAAAAAAAATCAGGTAAACAGTGGAAGCTCAGATATCCCAGTTTAACAGCTGGCCTCAGATCAGCTAACAGTGTATAGTTCACCTGTTTCTGCATTTAGGAGTACAGTTTGGTGGCAGAGCATAAAAACAGTCTCACCTGATTCTTGATTCACTCTGATAAAGTTTTCATCATGTTATATATATCCAGTGTTAGCTCCTGGCTCTCTAGCTGGCTAACAGTTAGCTGAGATACCTGTGCTGTCCTCATGTGTGCTGCTGCCAGTTGTTGATTCTCATCAAATTTGCTTTGAGGAAACTTTTTTTTCTTGTGCTGTTGGTGCCTGTTTGCATCAAGTGTGATGATCACACTGAGATCAGGGACCGACCTACCTGAGAAACCTGAGATCTATTATTGAACTCCATCCATCTTCTTAACCCATCATCCAGGGTCGTGACCTATTAAGCACTTACTGAATTAAAAAAATACATAAATTGTAAATTAATAAAAATAAATTGGATTTTTTTAAATTACTATTGAGTTTTTATGTTGAAATCTTTATTTGTTATATAACAAAGTTTTTCCCCGAAGCAACTGACAGTCTGATGTTTGTCTTTCCTTTAAATTCAACAGCAAGTAAACCCAGAGCCACACTGACAGCACAAAGTTCAGTCATACCAGCAGGGGGCAGTGTGACACTGAGCTGCTCTGTGGAGGGCTCTGCTGGCTGGAAGTTTGACTGGTTCAGACGTGATTCAGTCTCTTCTAAAGCTCAGCTCATGAGAGGAAATGAAGCAAACAGAGTTATTAGTGTCTCACAAGGAGGTCTGTACCACTGCAGAGGAGGGAGAGGAGATCCAGTTTACTACACAGAGGACAGCAGTGACGTCACAGTTCAGGAGACTTGTGAGTTTTAAACCTTCAGTTATTTAAGTTTTTTATGTGTTTCATACAAATGTAGAAATAAACATTGTGGCATCCACTCAAGAAAAGACTAGAAAAATTGCATATTTATAGCTGATTAGCTGCTGTTAGTCTTTAAATTGTGTTTTGTTAAATATTTTTGGCCTCTCTTTCTAAATGCTTCTTCACCTTAAACTGACTTTAAGTGGACATGAAAACAGGACATAAATTAGACTCAAAACCCCACGTGGGCACGAGACGTGATCTGTGCATGCCAGGTGATTCATCCACATGCATTTAAGGTGTTGTGAGCTGTATATTATCATCAGATCTGCTGTTATTGTGCAATAAATATCTTTATGTTTTCGACCCTGAGCTGATGTATTTTATACTCAGGGCTGCCCGTAGCTGCATGAAAAAAACAGAAGATGATCGCTCATTGAAACGGACTGAAGACATAATTATATACAAATAGTTTTCATGATTATTCTTCTTATTTTACAATTATTGGACCACAGCTACATTTTATTTACTTATTCTGAACTCAAACAGACCTGCAGAGTGATGCTTTATTTAAAGTAGGCCTGCACAGGCCTGTGCTGTTTTTCTCCTCTTTAAAGTTTTTGTTAAAAAGTTCTTAAAAGGTAAAAAAGCTCTTCTTCTTATTAAGACATCTTGTATTGTATTAATAATAATAATGGATTGGATTTATATAGCGCTTTTCAAGGCACCCAAAGCGCTTTACAATGCCACTATTCATTCACTCTCACATTCACACACTGGTGGAGGCAAGCTACAGTTGTAGCCACAGCTGCCCTGGGGCAGACTGACAGAAGCGAGGCTGCCATATCGCGCCATCGGCCCCTCTGGCCAACACCAGTAGGCAAGTAGGGTAAAGTGTCTTGCCCAAGGACACAACGACCAGGACAGAGAGCCCAGGGATCGAACCGGCGACCTTCCGGTTACAGATGCGATTCCCAACCCCCTGAGCCACGGTCGCCCTGACCGTGTATATTTATATACATATTTATATACATCTTACATGACTGTGTCATGTAAGATCTGTATATTTATTATCATCTCTGAATTATGGACGATGAATTTTAAAGAAAGAAATCTGAAAAACAATCCAGACGTTAAAATTTGTGCCTCAATGATCAGCAGTTACTCAGGTTTGTGTCGACACATTTGTACAATAGTTTGTGTGAACTGGAGACCTGAAAAGTTGCACACAAATCACTGCACACATCTGTAAATCTTACTTTCTGCTTGTGAATCATATTATACACAGTTGTACCACTTTCAAGGTAAATTTGTTGCCATAAAAACAAGGATATACTGTCCACCTTCACTCCCTGTCTCTGTAGCTGTAAGTGGTTCTTCAAAGGGAAAATGCAGCTGTTAGCTGTAATGTTAGGATTTGTAGATCACTTTATAAATGTGGAGTGTGTGGAGAACAGGCTATGTGAGTCAGATACACCAGTGGGCCACCACACACGTGTACCACACGGTAAATAAATGTAAACACTGATTTTTAAATCCAGCTTCATTTACAGTCAAAATGTCACCAGGATGCAGTAAAACTTTCTCCTCTGAACAACAGCAAAAAGAAAATCAGGCTTCAAAATGACTTCATGTTTGTATTTGTGTCTAACTGGATATTTTTCTGTGAACAGTTCCCAGTAAGCCCACTGTGACCCTGCAGCCATCCTGGACTCAGATATACAGCGGTGAGACAGTCACTGTCAGATGTGAGATTCAGGGAGGTGAAGGAGCTCAGTGGACGTATGAATGGAGAGCAGCCAAGTTAAACACACCTCCAACATCCAATGAATACAGAATCATCAGAGCTACTGAGTCTGACAGTGGAGGATACAGCTGCCGGGGCAGGAGGGACTATTTCTTCTCAGAGTGGAGTGATATCATCACACTGACTGTGTCATGTAAGATCTTTCATCCAGATTATTTCAAATTACTTATTGTGTTAATCTAACCTTTAATTGGGAAAATTAATCATCTGCCTATTAAATAAAATCACAAATCAGATGTTAATTCATTTTTTAGTCTAGTAAACTTTCAAACATGATAACAGAAGGTTTGTGTTCATATTACAAAAAGGGATAATTTAACACATATGAACATAAAATTAAAAAAAGCCTCCATATATTTTTAGTGTTTAGTTAGTTTGGTCTCATGACGAACACAGACTCCATCTTTTTCTTTTTTTTTAGCTGAATAAAACTTAACAGACTTCTATGTGGTCTTATTTTATTGTAGAGCTCATTGGAGTGTGTCAGCCTCTCTGATTGTTGAGTTTTCTATGTAAATCAGTTGTTTACAGTATTGGAAATTATGTTTTAAATGATAGAAAACTACCTAAACTTGATGTGGATCCATGTCACTGATGAGTTATGGTCACATTGCTCTAACAATAATAGACACCATTCAGTGTAGTGTCACTTTAGAATATTATTGAAGGAAAATGCAGAGAGGACACGAAGCATTAGTAATTTGTTTGTGCAGCATTTGTCTTTGAATAGATGAAGAATAAATCAGAGGGAATCTGTAGTGTAGTTTTGTACGAAGACACTCATTCAAATGTGTCACATGCAGGCAAATGTTTTTTGTTTGGTGCTAGAAGCTTAATGACTGAGTGAATGTGTAAAGTTTGATCATTTCGTATATAACAAAGTTCTTCCTGAAGCAAATGACAATCTGATGAACTTTTTCCTGTAAACTCAACAGCAAGTAAACCCAGAGCCACACTGAGAGCACAAGGTTCAGTCATACCAGCAGGGGGCAGTGTGACACTGAGCTGCTCTGTGGAGGGCTCTGCTGGCTGGAAGTTTGACTGGTTCAGACGTGACTCAGAGTTTTCTGGATCTCAGAAAATAGGAGCTGGAACATCAGAGCACACGCTCAGTATTTCAGAAGGAGGCATCTATTACTGCAGAGGAGGGAGAGGAGATCCAGTTTTCTCCACAGAGGACAGTGCTGCAGTTACAATTCAGAAACAAGGTGAGGGTGAAATCTTGTTGTGAAATAAAACACAACTTCATGATTAAACTGAAGTAACAATTAATTTATGATTTTTTCATTTTAATATTTGTGTTTGTTTGTTGAGCAGTTTTGGCTGCTGTGAAACTGCAGCACAGCTGGTCTCAGATATTCACTGGTGAGACAATCACTCTCAGATGTGAGATTCAGGGAGGTGAAGGAAAGGTGTGGAAATATGAATGGACAGCACCCAACACAAACAGCCCTCCAACATCCAGTGAATACAGGATCAGCAGAGTTTCAGTGTCCCACAGTGGAGACTACAGATGTCGGGGTAGCAGTGACTATCTCTTAACAGGATGGAGTGATGCCTTCAGACTGACAGTTTCATGTGAGTTGGACCATGATTCATGCTGACATTTCATGTTTTCATGTTTACATCTGTCTTAACAGGAAAACTCCAACAATGATCCAGCTGTCTGCAGGCAGCTCAGGACAACAGTTTTTCTCACTGTGCAAACAGAAAGGAGAGACACCATGGAGGCTCTTAAAATATTAGCAATTTAAAGAGGAATGTACAGAGATGACAGTTTGATAAGAGAATGATAAATCAGTGAAATCTTTAATTTGTTAAACAGTCTAATGTGTCACATGCAGGTAGGGATGGGAATTGATAAGAATTTATTGATTCTCATTGGCTCCACTTTGAGAGTCGCCACCATGTCTAAGCAGAATATCAAAGACATTCATGCAGATTAATTAGAGGCTGTGAGGTCAAATGTTTGTGCATGTTGGAGGTATTTCCCCTCTTTGTTGGAATCAGTGTTGGGATCATTTCTCAAAAAAAGTAAAGCAAAAAAGTTCTTACACAAAACCAGCACAAAGAGACCTTAAATCAGTTGTCATGGTGATTCTACAGTAGAAACATGAACAGGTAGAAATGGAGCTGCAGCCTGACTGCTCATCAGTTTGTTACGATGAAGTTCATCACTCTTGGTTATTGGCTAGCTTAGCATTAGCATGCTATCCTTGCAGGTGCTTTAAAGAGCTCCAACAAAAACTACTTTGTTTCTGTTTGTAGATAAATTAATCAGTGAATGTTTAGTTTGATCAGTGCTGTAACAAGTTTATTCTTGAGGATGATTTAATGTTTTACTTATTTTGTGTCTTCAACAGCAAGTAAACCCAGAGCCACACTGACAGCACAACGTTCAGTCATACCAGCAGGGGGCAGTGTGACACTGAGCTGCTCTGTGGAGGGCTCTGCTGGCTGGAAGTTTGACTGGTTCAGACGTGATTCAGTCTCTTCTAAAGCTCAGCTCATGAGAGGAAATGAAGCAAACAGAGTTATTAGTGTCTCACAAGGAGGTCTGTACCACTGCAGAGGAGGGAGAGGAGATCCAGTTTACTACACAGAGGACAGCAGTGACGTCACAGTTAAAGAAACTCGTGAGTGTAGTTGTTTTATGTGATCACAATTTTTGATTCAAGTCAAAAATTGAATCACAATTTTTGATTCAAGTCAAAAATTGTTAGATTAAGGACTCACCCTTACAGAGAATGTGCTCTCCAAAATACATCAATTAAACACACAAAAATATTTACACCTTTCAAGAAAGGTGTGTGAGATCCAAAAGTTCAAATTGATGAGAAAAATTTGATCGTGTAGTGAAAAGTTTCAGAATTTGTTTTAATAACAAACAACAACACTATTGTTTCTGTGTTACTCTCTGTATATGAGAGTTGTGTTGGATCTGATTGTTCAGTGTTCAGCATGGCGATGGCTGAGGGATCAAAGCTGTTCCTTAGTTTGTTAGTTTTTGTCTTTATGGCTCTGAAATGTCTGCCTGAAGGTAGACGTTCAAACAGTGCATGACCTGGGTGAGATGGATCCTGAAGGATTTTCTTCGTGTTCCTGAGACTGTGGGAGCTGTGCAGTTCTTCAAGTGAGGGCAAAGGATGGCCGACTATCCTCTGGGTGACCTGTATAACCCTGTGGAGCTATTTCCTCTGTGCTACTGTGCAGCTGTGCTATACAGTTCTTCATGTAGCACAGTATGCTATCAAAAACCAGCTACAGGTCAGGGTGTTTGAAAATATCCCAGTACGTCCTGATGAAGCAGTCCTGCCTGTGGCCTGGTTTTGACTGTCTTTGTGCTGTTTGTAGCAATTTTACAAAGTGGGATGTGGCCGTGATCAAAAACAGTTATCAGTGGTCAGACTGGCCCGAGGTGTGGTTTAACCCTGTAGCCTGTTTGAGGTTGATTTTTTTTTTCACTCACGTTACTCTCATGTTTTAAACATCAGAATTTTTATGTTTCTATTTGTGTCTAACTGGATATTTTTCTGTGAACAGTTCCCAGTAAGCCCACTGTGACCCTGCAGCCATCCTGGACTCAGATATACAGCGGTGAGACAGTCACTGTCAGATGTGAGATTCAGGGAGGTGAAGGAGCTCAGTGGACGTATGAATGGAGAGCAGCCAAGTTAAACACACCTCCAACATCCAATGAATACAGAATCATCAGAGCTACTGAGTCTGACAGTGGAGGATACAGCTGCCGGGGCAGAAGGGACTATTTCTTCTCAGAGTGGAGTGATATCATCACACTGACTGTATCATGTAAGATCTTTCATCCAGAGTATCTAAATAAGGAAAAAGCACTTCTTCTTTCTTACAGCTTTATAACTGTCTTTCATGTTGGTCAGTAAAATGTTTAGTTTTTATTCCAACAACAAAAACCTGAACAGCAGCTTTTTATTCACAGTGAAGAGAACAAAACATATGAGAGTAACTTCTCTGCTGTGCAGCTCTAATACATGAAAGATGAAATGCAGAACAAATGCTGAATCTGTCTCAGCTGCTCCACCACATCCACTAAGAAACATTAAATCCACTGATTGTTCCTCATGTGTGTTTTTAACTTAGAAATGCAGCAAATTAAATATGAAAGATTAGTGTTGTGTTTGTGTGATAGTTGTACAGTTTGTTGTAGCTTCACCATTAAAGTTATGTGATATTTATTATTTACATATTTCCACCAAGTTATTTAAACTGGTTTGATTCAGTCATTGACTTTTGTTCTTTTTCTAAACTGAACTGCAGATAAACCAAAGGCCAAACTGAGAGCTGATAACACAGCTGTTCCAGTAGGGGGCAGTGTGACCCTGACCTGCTCTGTGAACCCATCATCATCATCTGGATGGAAATACTACTGGTACAGAGATGAGAAATCCTCTGAAGCCCTGACCACACAAGATGCAGTTTTCCACTCAAATGGACAAATCAGTGTCTCACAGGAAGGACTCTACAGGTGCAGAGGAGGAAGAGGAAACCCAGTTTACTACACAGAGGACAGCCAGTCAGTCAGGATTGGGGAAAACTGGTCAGTTTAACATGAAGTCAGATAAATTCCTGATTAAGGAGGAAGATGAAGAACAAAAGGCATTAACATTTTTGACATTCATGTGTTTTTATTGTACTTTCTTGAACAGTAACAGCCTCAAACAGGCCTGTTGTGACTCTGTATCCAAACTGGTCTGAGATATACAGAGGAGAGACGATCACTGTCAGATGTGAGATCCATGGAGGAGACACTGAGTGGGATTATGAGTGGGAAACAAACAGCATGATAAAAGCTCCAAATCAAAATGAATACAGGATTAGATCTGCTTCATCATCCAACAGTGGAAACTATCGCTGTAAGGGCAGAATGAAAAGTTCACAGCATGAAACAACAGAGTGGAGTGATTCAGTCACACTGACAGTTTCTGACAGTAAGTAGAGTCATAGTTCATTTAACCTGGAAATAGAAACAGTTTGTAAAAATGTGTTTTTATTAGTACATGTTGAGATATTTGACATGTTTAGATAGTCTCACTCTGAAAGTTCATCATAAATATTTGTGAGTCAACATTTTAGTGACATTGAATTCAGAGTTAAGAGACGAAACATTGAGAGCAAATCTTTGTTGAACAGATGAACCCCGTCCTGTCCTCACTGTGTCTCCATCATGGCTGAGTCCTGGAGCCTCAGTAACTCTGAACTGTGAGGTTGAACATCCGTCTGCAGGATGGAGCTTCTACTGGTATAAAGCTGTTCCTGATCTATCAGAGAAATCCTCCAGTTATGAGCTGCTACCTGATGGCAGTGGGACTGCACAGGACTCCTACATCATTCATGGACAGACACACACAGCAGGATATGTGTGCAGAGCTGGAAGAGGAGACCCAGAGTATCACACTGATCACAGTCGACCAAAGTTTGTCTGGTCTGCAGGTCAGATTGGTTCTCTCTCTTTTTTCAAGTAATGCAACAGCAAAAAAATGTAAATTGATGGGTTTTTTTTTTTTTTTTTTTTGGGGGGGGGGGGGGGTGGGGTTATCATTGAAGGTGAAAATTATACGAACACTGCGTCTTTTAACACTGACCTTTAAACATTAAAGCAAAAGAATATTTTCACTGTGATATTTTGAATCCCAACATCTGTGAGCTTTGTCTCTTCACTGCATGTTGTTTCCAGATGTTCATTCAGCAGCGTCTCTCACAGTGAGTCCTGACAGAGTGCAACACTTCACCTCTGACTCTGTCTCACTGACCTGTGAGGGAAACTTCACTGAGTGGAGAGTGAGGAAGTTCTCTGAGGACGGCCGACTGTACTCTGACTGTAGGAGAATGACTGGATCCACATGTGACATCAACACATCAAAGTCAGATACTGCAGTGTACTGGTGTGAGTCTGGATCAGGAGAGTTCAGCAGTGCAGTCAACATCACTGTACAGAGTATGTTATTATACATTTACTACTTGGATTTGGATGATTTAAACATCACATGAACATTTGTCCCAGCTTTGCTGTATGTGAAGTCATTTCATGTGGGAAAAATTGTAGTTTTTAAACATAGAAGATCAGATCTTCATGATGAACATTTGTACAATCTGTTCTTATTATTGTTTGTCAGCTCTTTCTAAAAGTGTGCAGCAGCTGATGTGACTGAAACAATTGTGTGTGATTGTGTCACAGATGATGGTAATGGTCCTATCCTGGTGAGTCCTGTTCATCCTGTGACTGAGGGAGCTTCTGTTAGTCTGAGCTGCAGTTTGAGAACACAAAAAATACTTTCCAATGTGTTTTTCTATCACAATGACAAACTTATTGAAAATGATCCCCGAGGGGAGCTGAAGATCTCTGCAGTGTCAAAGTCTGATGAAGGTTTCTACAAGTGTCAGTACTCAGGAAGAGAGTCAGCACAGAGCTGGATGTCAGTTAAAGGTGAGCAGGATCAAAAGATTTGATGGAGTTTTATAAACCAATGTTTATTTGTTTTTGTAGATGAGTTTAATGACTGAGAAGGAACGTTAGATTGTCTGATTTAAGTCTCAAAGTCACTTGGCTCTATTTTATAAATGTATTTATTCATAAGATTATAATTTATTAATAATTAATTTCTGTTTTGTGTTACAGTAACTGTGTCAGGAGCTGACAGCTCTTCATCTCCTGTGTGGTTGATTGTTGGACTGGTTTGTGGAGTCTCTCTCATTATTATTCTCCTGCTCTTGTTGTATCGCTGCAGACAGTCCAAGTGTAAGAGCCTCTTTTCTGTTATCTTTATTGTTATTATTATTAGTAGTAGTAGTATTAGTATTGATATTGACATTTCATTGAGTATCTGTCACAGTTAGTAAACTAAAACACAACTTTATCACAGAACTTAGAAAGTTATACAAATTAAAAAAACTAAGAAACCAAATTTCTACAAATCTTATTAAAACAAACTATGATGAAGGATGTGACAGTAAAGGAAGATTGAGACAGTCTATAAAACACAATATAATGAGATGATGGGAAACAGGTGGGAACACAGTGATAACTAATGCCCCTTTTCCATTAGTACAGGGGTGGGCAACTCCAGGCCTCGAGGACCGGTGTCCCTGCAGGTTTTAGATGTGTTTAGATGTGTCCTTGAACCAACACAGCTGATTTAAAAATTAGGTCCTCAACATGTCCTGAAGTTCTCCAGAGGTAACGAACTAATAATGTGATTCAGGTGTGTTGACCCAAGGTTAGATCTAAAACCTGCAGGAGACCGGCCCTCGGGGCCTGGAATTGCCCACCCCTGCATTAGTACCTACTTGGATCAACTCACAACTATTCGAATCGTATTGACTGGTTTTCTATTACAGTCAAGTACCACCTAATGTGTGTGGTCGTCCTAATAGCAACGTGGCTGAGCATCCTATGATGTAATGAGTATGCATCACACACACTACAATGAAGGTGGACGTTGAGGCGATGATAAACCTGCTGCTCAGTCTGCGAATTTTCGTCAGACTCTGGGACCACGATGTTGCTTTTGTAGCTGTTTTCCTCATTGTTGGGTTTCAAAAATGTCTGTTTTTATTTTCATCAACGAAATACTCTCATAAGTCATCAAGTGATGCCACTGACCAGCCAATCACTGGGATGCAGGCTGATAACGTCACATTTTGGGATTGCCTCGGATCGCCTTGAACTCCGGCTGAGTAAATACTGAAAAAGTACCTGGTAACAGGAACTATTACCTGGGCCCTATTTTAGGAAGCCGGTTTAGAAAACTCAGAGTGAAAAACGATACTCAGGGTTGAGTAACCCCGAACTGTCCAACTCGGAATATTCGGTTTCAGAAAGGCTGATAACAATTAGTTCAATCAACGTGGAGTTGCTTTAACCCCAAGTTAAGCGCGCGCACGAGGATACATAAAGCCCTGATTAGTGGAGCACAGATTAAGCGAGTCACCATGGAGACGGAGGGAAAGAAGGCGCGGTCAATGTATTTTACAGCGCTTGAGGCCGAAATTCTGATGGCAGCATATGCCGATAACATGCAAATTTTGCGGAAAAAAAGTAACACAGCCTCAGCTGCAAAAGAAAGGGAGCATGCATGGCAAGACCAAAGCCGACAGAGTCAATGCGTGAGTGTTAATTTAAACATTGATCTAGGGATTTCCACCCATTTAACACGTTATTTTATTATATTTTATTTTATTTTTTATTTCATACATTTTATTTTGTGATGTGATGTGAGTGCAGGTGCAACCCAACAGGCCCCAAACGTTCCTGGCAGCAAGTAAAAATGAAATATAAAAATATAGTCCAAACAGGTAAGGTGTAATTGTATTATGAGCCATAGTGCTTGGTCTGTTTGTCCGATGTAAATCAATTGCAGTTAGAGGCTACATTAATTTCCCCTCTGTAAGCACTTATTGAAATTATCTGAGCACATTCCAAGTACATATTTGCTTACTCTGTATGCTCAAATGTGACACGTTATAGCCACTAGAAAAAAAGCGGAGGCCCGAAAAACAGGTGGGGGTCCTCCACCACCACCACTCACAGAGGCTGAGCAGTTGGCTTCCACATTTGTGATAATGTTGGCAGCATCACATATGATCTTCACAGTGCAGAGAACACAAATTAGCATCCATTACTATAATGAAATAATTTGTTAGTTTGAAATGCTACAGGGAACTATGTACCTGTACATTAATGCTGTGGAAAGACTTCCTGTTCACATAGTCTCCTTCATTTACTGAAGGAGCAATGATTGGAATGTGAGTGCCATCTATACAGCCAATCACGCCTGGGAACCCTGAAAATAAATGTAAAATTTAAGTAGTAGTTCAAGTATCACCACATCATGAATTAAGTTTTGTTCATCCTGATACCTGCAATTTTGTGGCATCCCTCTTTGATAAATCTTGTGGGTCTATGACCGGGGAACACCACAAACGAGTACACGAGACGTTTCAGTGCAACTGTAACATTCCTGACTGCCCGACAGACGGTAGCCTTGGAAACGTGCTCAGCGTCACCAATATTATACAGAAAGCTCCCGTTTGCAAAAAACCGAAGTGCAATACAAATAATATGTACAGAACTGAGAGGGATGTCCGCGATGTGTCACATGAGCAATATTAGGCCTGAGGATGTTATTCAAATAAATTATAGATTGTGCTGAAAAACGGTGACGTTCACACAGGAAATCATCAGGAATGATAAAATGTCAGAACGCGCTCTAATCACTCTCTCCCGGCGGAGAGCTCTGCGAGAAATTTGGGCTTCAACATCTACTGGCTCTTCAAGGAAGGGACACGCCATGTCTGACACTTCCTACAGTCAGGTTTCTGACAAGAGGCGGAGAAAGTCAGGGTTAGTTGAAGGTAAACCTGCTAGGGGGCAGGTTAGCTTCACGGAGTGTGTCCGTCATAGTAACTCACTCAGAATTAATCTAAACTCACTTTGTGAAACCGAAACCCAGAAGTTGTCGTTAACTCAGGGTACTACTTACTCAGATTTTGCACTACTTCCCTGTGAAGATGATCGAATCCACAAAAGAAAAACATTTAATACATTTTTAAACTTTCAAAACTTTCCAGGCTTTTTTTCTACATTCTATATGTTTTGTGTACTCACACTTATTTCCAAAGTTTTCCAGTTCAATATTAGGTAATGACATCTGGGGGTTTTCTGCACCTGAAAGTTTCATGTTTAGTTACACAATTGTAAACCAATGACATGGTGCCAGTTTCCTTAAATTAATAGACTGTTTCATCTCTAGCTGCTCTGTGCTTTTCACATGATGTCCTGCACCAGTGTTTCAGTGGCTCACATATGAAAACACTGACACTTTCAAAGATAAGTGAAAAACAGAAAAAAACCTTTTAGAGAGTTTCATTAGTGTGTTTAAATCAACAACGGACTGTCAGATATTTTCAGAGCATGAACCCATCATGGTGTTACTGTTTGTGTTGTTCTGATATAAACAACAACATTTGTGGATTCTTTCAGTCGAGTTAAAGATACAATCAGGTTGTAAAATCCTGTTTTCACCATGGTTTTCAGGGTTTTCCATCAGGGCCCTATTTCAGGAAGCCGGTTTAGTGCAAAATCTGAGTAAGTATACCCTGAGTTAACGAAAACTCTGGGTTTTCGGTTTCACAAAGTGAGTTTAGATTAATTCTGAGTGAGTTACTATGACGACACACTCCGTGAAGCTAACCTGCCCCCTAGCAGGTTTACTTCAACTAACCCTGACTTTCTCCGCCTCTTTGTCAGAAACCTGACTGTAGGAAGTGTCAGACATGGCGTGTCCCTTCCTTGAAGAGCCAGTAGATGTTGAAGCCCAAATTCTCTGCAGAGCTCTCCGCCAGGAGAGAGTGATTAGAGCGCGTTTGGACATTTTATCATTTCCTGATGATCTCCTGTGTGAACGTTACCGTTTTTCAGCACATCTATAATTTATTTGAATAACATCCTCAGGCCTATATTGCTCATGTGAACATCGCGGACATCCTCTCAGTTCTGTTCATATTATTTGTATTGCACTTCGGTTTTTTGCAAACGGGAGCTTTCTGTATAATATTGGTGACGCTGAGCCGTTTCCAGGCTCCGTCTGTCGGGCAGTCAGGATGTTACAGTTGCACTGAAACGTCTCGTGTACTCGTTTGTGGTGTTCCCCGGTATAGACCCACAAGATTTTCAAAGAGGGATGCCACAAAATTGCAGGTATCAGGATGAACAAAACTTAATTCATGATGTGGTGATACTTGAACTACTACTTAAATTTTACATTTATTTTCAGGGTTCCCAGGCGTGATTGGCTGTATAGATGGCACTCACATTCCAATCATTGCTCCTTCAGTAAATGAGGAGACTATGTGAACAGGAAGTCTTTCCACAGCATTAATGTACAGTACATGTTCCCTGTAGCATTTCAAACTAACAAATTTTTCATTATATAATGGATGCTAATTTGTGTTCTCTGCACTGTGAAGATCATTGTGATGCTGCCACATTATCACAAATGTGGAAGCCAACTGCTCAGCCTCTGGAGTGGTGGTGGTGGAGGACCCCACCTGTTTTTCGGGCCTCCGCTTTTTTTCTAGTGGCTATAACGTGTCACATTTGAGCTACAGAGTAAGCAAATATGTACTTGGAATGTGCTCGATAATTTCAATAAGTGCTTACCGAGGGGAAATTAATGTAGCCTCTAACTGCAATTGATTTACATCGGACAAACAGACCAAGCACTATGGCTCATAATACATTACACTTACTGTTTGGACTATATTTTATTTTCATTTTTACTTGCGCAGGAACGTTTGGGGCCTGTTGGGTTGCACGCACTCACATCACATCACAAAATAAAATGTATGAAATAAAAAATAAAATAAAATATATAAAATAACGTGTTAAATGGGTGGAAATCCCTAGATCAATGTTTAAATTAACATCACGCATTGACTCTGTCGGCTTGTTTTGCCATGCATGCTCCCTTTCTTTTGCAGCTGAGGCTGTGTTACTTTTTTTCCGCAAAATTTGCATGTTATCGGCATATGCTGCCATCAGAATTCTGGCCTCAAGCGCTGTAAGATACATTGACCGCGCCTTCTTTCCCTCCGTCTCCATGGTGACTCGCTTAATCTGTGCTCCACTAATCAGGCTTTATGTATCCTCGTCGCGCGCGCTTAACTTGGGGTTAAGCCAACTCGCGCTTGAATGAACTAATTGTTATCAGCCTTTCTGAAACCGATATTCGCAGTTGGACAGTTCGGGTTACTCACCCTGAGTTCGTTTTTTCACTCTGAGTTTTCTAAACCGGCTTCCTAAAATAGGGCCCAGTCATAGTTCCTGTTTCCAGGTACTTTTCAGTATTTACTCAGCCGGAGTTCCAGGCGATCCGAGGCGATCCCAAAATATGACGTCATCAGCCTGCATCCCAGTGATTGGCTGCTCAGTGGCATCACTTGATGACTTATGAGAGTATTTCGTTGATGAAAATAAAAAGAGCCATTTTTGAAAACCAGCATGAGGAAACAGCTACAAAGCAACATCTGGTCCCCGACTCTGACGAAAATTCACAGATTGAGCAGCAGGTTTATCATCGCCTCAACGTCCACCTTCCTTGTATGTGTGTGTGACGCATACTAATTACGTCACAGATGCTAGCCACGTTGCTATTAGGACGACCACACACATGGTGGACTTTATTGTAATAGAAACCAGTCAACCCGTTGTTGAGTTGATCCAAGTAGGTACTAATGCAGGGGTGGGACATTCCAGGCCCCGAGGGCCGGTGTCCTGCAGGTTTTAGATCTCACCTGGGTCAACACACCTGAATCACATTTAGTTCGTTACCTCTGGAGAAGTTCAGGACATGTTGAGACCTAATTTTTAAATCAGCTGTGTTGGTTCAAGGACACATCTAAACACATCTAAAACCTGCAGGGACACCGGTCCTCGCGGCCTGGAGTTGCCCACCCTGTACTAATGGAAAAGGGGCATTAGTTATCACTGTGTTCCCACCTGTTTCCCATCATCTCATTATCCTGTGTTTTATAGACTGCCTCAAACTTCCTTTACTGTCAAATCCTTCATCATAGTTTGTTTTTAATAAGATTTGCAGAAATTTGGTTTCCTAGTTTTTTTTATTTGGATAACTTTCTAGGTTCTGTGATAAGTTGGTTATGGTGTTTACTAACCGTGACAGATACTCAATGAAATGTCATATCAATACTAATACTACTACTACTAATAATAATACAATAAAGATAACAGAAAAGAGGCTCTTACACTTGGAATGGTCTGCAGCGATACAACAGAGCAGGAGAATATATGAGAGAGACTCCACAAACCAGTCCAACCATCAACCACCACAGGAGATGAAGAGCTGTCAGCTCCTGACACAGTTACTGTAACACAAAACAGAAATTAATTATTAATAATTATAATCTTATAAATAAATGCATTTATAAATGAGCCAAGTGACTTTGAGACTTAAATCAGACATCTAACGTTCCTTCTCAGTCATTAAACTCATCTACAAAAACAAATACATTGGTTTATAAAAACTCCATCAAATCTTTTGATCCTGCTCACCTTAACTGACATCCAGCTCTGTGCTGACTCTCTTCCTGAGTACTGACACTTGTTGAAACCTTCATCAGACTTTGACACTGCAGAGATCTTCAGCTCCCCTCGGGGATCATTTTCAAGTTGTCATGTGATGAAAAAACATTGGAAAGTATTTTTGTGTTCTCAAACTGCAGCTCAGACTAACAGAAGCTCCCTCAGTCACAGGATGAACAGGACTCACCAGGATGGCCATTACCATCATCTGTGACACAATCACACACAATTGTTCAGTCACATCAGCTGCTGCACACTTTAGAGAGAGCTGACAAAACAATAATAAGAACAGATTGTACAAATGTTCATCATGAAGATCTGATCTTCTATTTTTAAAAAACTACAATTTTTCCCACTGAAATGACTTCACATACAGCAAAGCTGGGACAATGTTCATGTGATGTTTTAAATCATCCAAATCCAAGTCAGTAAATGTATAATAACATACTCTTGTACAGTGATTTGACTGCACTGCTGAACTCTCCTGCTCCA
>NW_024387454.1:0-25936 GCF_900408965.1 Simochromis diagramma | reverse complement strand
AACCCGGCTTCCTGAATAGGGCCCTGATGGAAACCCTGAAAACCATGGTGAAAAACAGGATTTTACAACCTGATTGTATCTTTAACTCGACTGAAAGAATCCACAATGTTGTTGTTTTAATCAGAACAACACAACAGTAACACCATGATGGTTCATGCTCTGAAAATATCTGACAGTTCGTTGTTGATTTAAACACAACTAATGAAACTCTCTAAAGGTTTTTCTGTTTTTTCACTTATTTTGAAAATGTGTCATGTTGTTTTTCTTTGTGAGCCACTGAAACACTGTGGTGCAGGACATCATGTGAAAAGCCAGAGCAGCTAGAGATGAAACAGTCTATTAATTAAGGAAACTGGCACCATGTCATTGGTTTACAATTGTTAACTAAAACATGAACATTTCAGGTGCGTAAACCCCAGATGTCATTTACTCTAATATTGAACTGGAAAACTTTGATAATAAGTGTGAGTACACAAACATATGAATGTAGAAAAAAAGCCTGGAAAGTTTTGAACGTTTAAAATGTATTAAATGTTTTTCTTTTGTGGATTCGATCATCTTCACAGGGAAGCATCATAAGCAGAGCAGAGTGCTGTTTACACTAATGTGAGACAGGAGCTGCAGGTCAGTCACAACAGTCTCATTCAGTGTTTGTACTTGAATGTGTCTCACATCATTATATTGCAGGTAATTATAGGTCCACATGGAGTTAGTTATTCACTTACTAATCTGTTTCAGCTTTACTGAATCACAGCATCCACAGATTCTGACCCAGACCTCAATCACAAAAACACACACATGCAAAGCTGAAGTGTCACAGGCAACAATGATTTTTACTTAGATTTCTTTCACTGTAGTTGTAAAAAGTTTAAATTCATATGTATCCATCATGTTTGTATCATATCTGTGCTGACACATGTGTCCTGAGCTCTGACGTCTCTTTTAGAGGACAGTCTGTGTATGCTGAGGTAAACAGCCCAAAAAAGAAAAAGCCAAGAAAAAACAAAGGTGAGCAAAGTCTTGCCTCATCTCCACTGATATTGTTTCAACATGTTTATTGCTCTTAAAAATGTAAAGCTGTTTATATTAATATTTGTATTTAGGTTTCCATGCGTACTAATTACTTGGTTAATAAAATCTAGTTCTATCTTTGCATCAGTGGAGACATCCAGTTTCCTCCTGGTTAATGATATTATTGTTTTCCTCATTTTCTCTTCATTCACCGGAACATCAAGTCCTGCAGCTGATGCAGCAGTTTATTTCTGAGTCACATCAGGAAGCCTCTCAGTAATTCTGCTGCCATGCAGGCTGTTTATTCTTCAAATTATTATGTCTTCAGCTCATATATCTTTACATGTTGGAAATCACTTTGTCTTTTTGTGCTTGTCCTACCGGTCAGTGAGGAGAGCAGCAGCCAAAGCCAAGAAGAAGCTTTTTATGAAGCCACTCTTGCTCCTCTGCTGCCCAAATATCAGAACTGCTCAGCCTTATGTACGTTACAATATTACATCAAATACATATAGAGTTAGTACTCTCTTATGCATAAAAGCATACTATGTTCTATATAATCAGCTGTTTTTTATTTCTTAACGCTTTCTGTATATAAAACTTAACTGGTGTTTCCTGTTTCAACATCAGTGAGAACAAGTGGGAAATATGTGATCTTTTAGTAGCTGATAACTCGAGTTAAAGTCAGCAGTGTTACATTAGAAAGTACTGTTATGAGCACCTACAGATACTTTTACTGTATTTGTTTAAAGATCTAAATGATATAAAAATGATCTGATCAGTACTGTATGGATTTGAATGTAATGAATGTTTTCTTGATTTCTTTTTCTTTTTGTTTTGTTTTGGGTTTTTTTTGCTTTATCTTAACATTTTTATTCATTTCATGCATTTATAGTTAGAAGTTTGTCCCTGCCAAATGAACTATGAATAAATAACATTCAAACTGAGGTGTGTCATTTACCTGTACCTGTTCCATTGTGTTTAAACTTAAATAAAGAAGTCAGCAGTTTTTTTGTAAGTTTCTCCACATGGTGCAAACACTTAATTCGATAGCGTGCACGACTACGAACTGGAAGATCAGTTATGTTCATAAATCAGATGAATCCATAAAGAGACTGTATGGGCAGAACTTTGTGCCATCAGAAACTGAATTTGGAATAAGTTAAATTAGAATTTGAATTGCTCAACTGAATAAAAGCTTCTAAAACTGAACTAATTTTTAACATTTAAAACAGATTTGAAGGATGGGTCGGTGTGTAATCCTTCGTGGCCCCAACCTATCCCAAAATTCATAGCGCGGCCCAGCCAATCCAGTTTCCAAGAATGGCGGCAGCTACTCTAGTTTTATATACTCTTTACGCTTTCTGGGTCACAAAATAACTTTTAAGATATTTTTCAGGCGGAATGTAGCTGTGTGCAATTCAAATATCTGCTCTGTTTTCAAGAATCACATATTGGCAAAAGTTGCTCCTTTTTGTTACCCACCAGCTCGATAAGCTAGCCGCGGGTTTCAGGCTCCCAAGAGCCGGCGAGAACACCGAACTCCCCGGCACATCATTTTCAGATCCCCGGGGTCTTTAGCTACTCAGGTTAACATGATATAAGTCACTTAGATGACTTAAAAAAATATTTTTTTGCTTTTCTCAGGTGTTTTTTATTGTTCCTGAGTAAATCGGTTTGGCTGAGATCAAAGTTATAGTTTTTACACCGCTGAATAAATGTCACACAAACTGATTAAAGTGTGAGAGTGGTTAGAATTTACTCCAGGTCCTGTTGTATTTTAGATAGCAAGGCAGACGGCTGAGTTTATTATTAAACCGACTGAGCATCTGCAAATTTCATTAAAGTTTAATAAACTATCTTTGTCTTTATTTTTAGTTAGCACATCTTAAACACTTAAAGCTGTAAACTAATGATAGTTTTATAAGAGCAGATGCTGCTGGTGCAATAAGCTGCATGTTTTACATCAAATGGATGCATGATGATTAGTCAACTATCAAATTGGCCTTGTGGGCAGCCCTAGTCTGAAGTCATAAAAACAAGATTATGTATGTTTTTGATGGGTGTATTTTAAAACTGGAAACATGATGATAGAGAACAACCTCTTTTTTCTTGAGCGGCCTCTTCGTCCTTACATGTGTGTAACAGACTGTCTCTTCTGCTGTTTGTCTTTTTATCAGAGGAAACTGAAAACTCTCATGATTGCTGGCTGTGCCGTGGGTTGAGCCACCAATCTTCTGTTTCACCAGGTTGATGTTTGATGTTTCAGCAAACTTCACACAGCAGAGGAAACCAGGACATCCTGATCCAGACTCACACCAGTACACTGCAGTATCTGACTTTGATGTGTTGATGTCACATGTGGATCCAGTCATTCTCCTACAGTCAGAGTACAGTCGGCCGTCCTCAGAGAACTTCCTCACTCTCCACTCAGTGAAGTTTCCCTCACAGGTCAGTGAGACAGAGTCAGAGGTGAAGTGTTGCACTCTGTCAGGACTCACTGTGAGAGACGCTGCTGAATGAACATCTGGAAACAACATGCAGTGAAGAGACAAAGCTCACAGATGTTGGGATTCAAATATCACAGTGAAAATATTCTTTTGCTTTAATGTTTAAAGGTCAGTGTTAAAAGACGCAGTGTTCGTATAATTTTCACCTTCAATGATAACCCCACCCCCCCCCCCCCCAAAAAAAAAAAAAAAAAACCCATCAATTTACATTTTTTTTGCTGTTGCATTACTTGAAAAAAAGAGAGAGAACCAATCTGACCTGCAGACCAGACAAACTTTGGTCGACTGTGATCAGTGTGATACTCTGGGTCTCCTCTTCCAGCTCTGCACACATATCCTGCTGTGTGTGTCTGTCCATGAATGATGTAGGAGTCCTGTGCAGTCCCACTGCCATCAGGTAGCAGCTCATAACTGGAGGATTTCTCTGATAGATCAGGAACAGCTTTATACCAGTAGAAGCTCCATCCTGCAGACGGATGTTCAACCTCACAGTTCAGAGTTACTGAGGCTCCAGGACTCAGCCATGATGGAGACACAGTGAGGACAGGACGGGGTTCATCTGTTCAACAAAGATTTTCTCTCAATGTTTCGTCTCTTAACTCTGAATTCAATGTCACTAAAATGTTGACTCACAAATATTTATGATGAACTTTCAGAGTGAGACTATCTAAACATGTCAAATATCTCAACATGTACTAATAAAAACACATTTTTACAAACTGTTTCTATTTCCAGGTTAAATGAACTATGACTCTACTTACTGTCAGAAACTGTCAGTGTGACTGAATCACTCCACTCTGTTGTTTCATGCTGTGAACTTTTCATTCTGCCCTTACAGCGATAGTTTCCACTGTTGGATGATGAAGCAGATCTAATCCTGTATTCATTGTGATTTGGAGCTTTTATCATGCTGTTTGTTTCCCACTCATAATCCCACTCAGTGTCTCCTCCATGGATCTCACATCTGACAGTGATCGTCTCTCCTCTGTATATCTCAGACCAGTTTGGATACAGAGTCACAACAGGCCTGTTTGAGGCTGTTACTGTTCACGAAAGTACAATAAAAACACATGAATGTCAAAAATGTTAATGCCTTTTGTTCTTCATCTTCCTCCTTAATCAGGAATTTATCTGACTTCATGTTAAACTGACCAGTTTTCCCAATCCTGACTGACTGGCTGTCCTCTGTGTAGAAACTGGGTTTCCTCTTCCTCCTCTGCCACCTGGTAGAGTCCTTCCTGTGAGACACTGATTTGTCCAGTTGAGTGGAAAACTGCATCTTGTGTGGTCAGGGCTTCAGAGGATTCTCATCTCTGTACCAGTAGTATTTCCATCCAGATGATGATGATGGGGTTCACAGAGCAGGTCAGGGTCCACTGCCCCCTACTGGAACAGCTGTGTTATCAGCTCTCAGTTTGGCCTTTGGTTTATCTGCAGTTCAGTTTAGAAAAAGAACAAAAGTCAATGACTGAATCAAACCAGTTTAAATAACTTGGTGGAAATATGAAATAATAAATATCACATAACTTTAATGGTGAAGCTACAACAAACTGTACAACTATCACAAAACACAACACTAATCTTTCATATTTAATTTGCTGCATTTCTAAGTTAAAAACACACATGAGGAACAATCAGTGGATTTAATGTTTCTTAGTGGATTGGTGGAGCAGCTGAGACAGATTCAGCATTTTGTTTCTGCATTTCATCTTTCATGTATTAGAGCTGCCACAGCAGAGAGTTACTCTCATATGTTTGTTCTCTTCACTGTGAATAAAAAGCTGCTGTTCAGGTTTTTGTTGTTGAATAAAAACTAAACATTTTACTGACCAACATGAAAGGACCAGTTATTAAAGCTGTAGAAAGAAGAAGTGCTTTTTCCTTATTTAGATACTCTGGATGAAAGATCTTACATGATACAGTCAGTGTGATGATATCACTCCACTCTGAGAAGAATAGTCCCTTCTGCCCCGGCAGCTGTATCCTCCACTGTCAGACTCAGTAGCTCTGATGATTCTGTATTCATTGGATGTTGGAGGTGTGTTTAACTTGGCTGCTCTCCATTCATACGTCCACTGAGCTCCTTCACCTCCCCTGAATCTCACATCTGACAGTGACTGTCTCACCGCTGTATATCTGATTCCAGGATGGCTGCAGGGTCACAGTGGGCTTACTGGGAACTGTTCACAGAAAAATATCCAGTTAGACACAAATAGAAACATAAAAATTCTGATGTTTAAACATGAGAGTAACGTGAGTGAAAAAAAAATCAACCTCAAACAGGCTACAGGGTTTTAAACCACACCTCGGGCCAGTCTGACCACTGATAACTGTTTTTGATCACGGCCACATCCCACTTTGTAAATTGCTACAAACAGCACAAAAACAGTCAAAACCAGGCCACAGGCAGGACTGCTTCATCAGGACGTACTGGGATATTTTCAAACACCCTGACCTGTAGCTGGTTTTTGATAGCATACTGTGCTACATGAAGAACTGTATAGCACAGCTGCACAGTAGCACAGAGGAAATAGCTCCACAGGGTTATACAGGTCACCCAGAGGATAGTCGGCCATCCTTTGCCCTCACTTGAAGAACTGCACAGCTCCCACAGTCTAAGGAACACCGAAGAAAATCCTTCAGGATCCATCTCACCCAGGTCATGCACTGTTTTGAACGTCTACCTTCCGGCAGACATTTCAGAGCATAAAGACAAAAACTAACAAACTAAGGAACAGCTTTGATCCCTTCAGCCATCGCCATGCTGAAACACTGAACAATCAGATCCAACACAACTCTCATATACAGAGAGTAACACAGAAACAATAGTGTTGTTGTTTGTTATTAAAACAAATTCTGAAACTTTTCACTACACGATCAAATTTTTTCTCATCAATTTGAACTTTTGGATCTTCACACACCTTTCTTGAAAGGTGTAAATATTTTTGTTGTGTTTAATTTATGTTTTTGGAGAGCACATTCTCTGTAAGGGTGAGTCCTTAATCTAACAATTTTTGACTTGAATCAAAAATTGTGATTCAATTTTTGACTTGAATCAAAAATTGTGATCACATAAAACAACTACACTCACGAGTTTCTCTAACTGTGACGTCACTGCTGTCCTCTGTGTAGTAACTGGATCTCCTCTCCCTCCTCTGCAGTGGTACAGACCTCCTTGTGAGACACTAATAACTGTTTTTTCCTTTATTTCCTCTCATGAGCTGAGCTTTAGAAGAGACTGAATCACGTCTGAACCAGTCAAACTTCCAGCCAGCAGAGCCCTCCACAGAGCAGCTCAGTGTCACACTGCCCCCTGCTGGTATGACTGAACGTTGTGCTGTCAGTGTGGCTCTGGGTTACTTGCTGTTGAAGACACAAAATAAGTAAAACATTAAATCATCCTCAAGAATAAACTTGTTACAGCACTGATCAAACTAAACATTCACTGATTAATTTATCTACAAACAGAAACAAAGTAGTTTTTGTTGGAGCTCTTTAAGCACCTGCAAGGATAGCATGCTAATGCTAAGCTAGCCAATAACCAAGAGTGATGAACTTCATCGTAACAAACTGATGAGCAGTCAGGCTGCAGCTCCATTTCTACCTGTTCATGTTTCTACAGTAGAATCACCATGACAACTGATTTAAGGTCTCTTTGTGCTGGTTTTGTGTAAGAACTTTTTTGCTTTACTTTTTTTGAGAAATGATCCAACACTGATTCCAACAAAGAGGGGAAATACCTCCAACATGCACAAACATTTGACCTCACAGCCTCTAATTAATCTGCATGAATGTCTTTGATATTCTGCTTAGACATTGGTGGCGACTCTCAAAGTGGAGCCAATGAGAATCAATAAATTCTTATCAATTCCCATCCCTACCTGCATGTGACACATTAGACTGTTTAACAAAATTAAAGATTTCACTGATTTATCATTCTCTTATCAAACTGTCATCTCTGTACATTCCTCTTTAAATTGCTAATATTTTAAGAGCCTCCATGGTGTCTCTCCTTTCTGTTTGCACAGTGAGAAAAACTGTTGTCCTGAGCTGCCTGCAGACAGCTGGATCATTGTTGGAGTTTTCCTGTTAAGACAGATGTAAACATGAAAACATGAAATGTCAGCATGAATCATGGTCCAACTCACATGAAACTGTCAGTCTGAAGGCATCACTCCATCCTGTTAAGAGATAGTCACTGCTACCCCGACATCTGTAGTCTCCACTGTGGGACACTGAAACTCTGCTGATCCTGTATTCACTGGATGTTGGAGGGCTGTTTGTGTTGGGTGCTGTCCATTCATATTTCCACACCTTTCCTTCACCTCCCTGAATCTCACATCTGAGAGTGATTGTCTCACCAGTGAATATCTGAGACCAGCTGTGCTGCAGTTTCACAGCAGCCAAAACTGCTCAACAAACAAACACAAATATTAAAATGAAAAAATCATAAATTAATTGTTACTTCAGTTTAATCATGAAGTTGTGTTTTATTTCACAACAAGATTTCACCCTCACCTTGTTTCTGAATTGTAACTGCAGCACTGTCCTCTGTGGAGAAAACTGGATCTCCTCTCCCTCCTCTGCAGTAATAGATGCCTCCTTCTGAAATACTGAGCGTGTGCTCTGATGTTCCAGCTCCTATTTTCTGAGATCCAGAAAACTCTGAGTCACGTCTGAACCAGTCAAACTTCCAGCCAGCAGAGCCCTCCACAGAGCAGCTCAGTGTCACACTGCCCCCTGCTGGTATGACTGAACCTTGTGCTCTCAGTGTGGCTCTGGGTTTACTTGCTGTTGAGTTTACAGGAAAAAGTTCATCAGATTGTCATTTGCTTCAGGAAGAACTTGTTATATACGAAATGATCAAACTTTACACATTCACTCAGTCATTAAGCTTCTAGCACCAAACAAAAAACATTTGCCTGCATGTGACACATTTGAATGAGTGTCTTCGTACAAAACTACACTACAGATTCCCTCTGATTTATTCTTCATCTATTCAAAGACAAATGCTGCACAAACAAATTACTAATGCTTCGTGTCCTCTCTGCATTTTCCTTCAATAATATTCTAAAGTGACACTACACTGAATGGTGTCTATTATTGTTAGAGCAATGTGACCATAACTCATCAGTGACATGGATCCACATCAAGTTTAGGTAGTTTTCTATCATTTAAAACATAATTTCCAATACTGTAAACAACTGATTTACATAGAAAACTCAACAATCAGAGAGGCTGACACACTCCAATGAGCTCTACAATAAAATAAGACCACATAGAAGTCTGTTAAGTTTTATTCAGCTAAAAAAAAAGAAAAAGATGGAGTCTGTGTTCGTCATGAGACCAAACTAACTAAACACTAAAAATATATGGAGGCGTTTTTTTAATTTTATGTTCATATGTGTTAAATTATCCCTTTTTGTAATATGAACACAAACCTTCTGTTATCATGTTTGAAAGTTTACTAGACTAAAAATGAATTAACATCTGATTTGTGATTTTATTTAATAGGCAGCTGATTAATTTTCCCAATTAAAGGTTAGATTAACACAACAAGTAATTTGAAATAATCTGGATGAAAGATCTTACATGACACAGTCAGTGTGATGATATCACTCCACTCTGAGAAGAAATAGTCCCTCCTGCCCCGGCAGCTGTATCCTCCACTGTCAGACTCAGTAGCTCTGATGATTCTGTATTCATTGGATGTTGGAGGTGTGTTTAACTTGGCTGCTCTCCATTCATACGTCCACTGAGCTCCTTCACCTCCCTGAATCTCACATCTGACAGTGACTGTCTCACCGCTGTATATCTGAGTCCAGGATGGCTGCAGGGTCACAGTGGGCTTACTGGGAACTGTTCACAGAAAAATATCCAGTTAGACACAAATACAAACATGAAGTCATTTTGAAGCCTGATTTTCTTTTTGCTGTTGTTCAGAGGAGAAAGTTTTACTGCATCCTGGTGACATTTTGACTGTAAATGAAGCTGGATTTAAAAATCAGTGTTTACATTTATTTACCGTGTGGTACACGTGTGTGGTGGCCCACTGGTGTATCTGACTCACATAGCCTGTTCTCCACACACTCCACATTTATAAAGTGATCTACAAATCCTAACATTACAGCTAACAGCTGCATTTTCCCTTTGAAGAACCACTTACAGCTACAGAGACAGGGAGTGAAGGTGGACAGTATATCCTTGTTTTTTATGGCAACAAATTTACCTTGAAAGTGGTACAACTGTGTATAATATGATTCACAAGCAGAAAGTAAGATTTACAGATGTGTGCAGTGATTTTGTGTGCAACTTTTCAGGTCTCCAGTTCACACAAACTATTGTACAAATGTGTCGACACAAACCTGAGTAACTGCTGATCATTGACGCACAAATTTTAACGTCTGGATTGTTTTTCAGATTTCTTTCTTTAAAATTCATCGTCCATAATTCAGAGATGATAATAAATATACAGATCTTACATGACACAGTCATGTAAGATGTATATAAATATGTATATAAATATACACGGTCAGGGCGACCGTGGCTCAGGGGGTTGGGAATCGCATCTGTAACCGGAAGGTCGCCGGTTCGATCCCTGGGCTCTCTGTCCTGGTCGTTGTGTCCTTGGGCAAGACACTTTACCCTACTTGCCTACTGGTGTTGGCCAGAAGGGGCCGATGGCGCGATATGGCAGCCTCGCTTCTGTCAGTCTGCCCCAGGGCAGCTGTGGCTACAACTGTAGCTTGCCTCCACCAGTGTGTGAATGTGAGAGTGAATGAATAGTGGCATTGTAAAGCGCTTTGGGTGCCTTGAAAAGCGCTATATAAATCCAATCCATTATTATTATTAATACAATACAAGATGTCTTAATAAGAAGAGAGCTTTTTTACCTTTTAAGAACTTTTTAACAAAAACTTTAAAGAGGAGAAAAACAGCACAGGCCTGTGCAGGCCTACTTTAAATAAAGCATCACTCTGCAGGTCTGTTTGAGTTCAGAATAAGTAAATAAAATGTAGCTGTGGTCCAATAATTGTAAAATAAGAAGAATAATCATGAAAAACTATTTGTATATAATTATGTCTTCAGTCCGTTTCAATGAGCGATCATCTTCTGTTTTTTTCATGCAGCTACGGGCAGCCCTGAGTATAAAATACATCAGCTCAGGGTCGAAAACATAAAGATATTTATGCACAATAACAGCAGATCTGATGATAATATACAGCTCACAACACCTTAAATGCATGTGGATGAATCACCTGGCATGCACAGATCACGTCTCGTGCCCACGTGGGGTTTGAGTCTAATTTATGTCCTGTTTTCATGTCCACTTAAAGTCAGTTTAAGGTGAAGAAGCATTTAGAAAGAGAGGCCAAAAATATTTAACAAAACACAATTTAAAGACTAACAGCAAGCTAATCAGCTATAAATATGCAATTTTTCTAGTCTTTTTCTTGAGTGGATGCCACAATGTTTATTTCTACATTTGTATGAAACACATAAAAAACTTAAATAACTGAAGGTTTAAAACTCACAAGTCTCCTGAACTGTGACGTCACTGCTGTCCTCTGTGTAGTAAACTGGATCTCCTCTCCCTCCTCTGCAGTGGTACAGACCTCCTTGTGAGACACTAATAACTCTGTTTGCTTCATTTCCTCTCATGAGCTGAGCTTTAGAAGAGACTGAATCACGTCTGAACCAGTCAAACTTCCAGCCAGCAGAGCCCTCCACAGAGCAGCTCAGTGTCACACTGCCCCCTGCTGGTATGACTGAACTTTGTGCTGTCAGTGTGGCTCTGGGTTTACTTGCTGTTGAATTTAAAGGAAAGACAAACATCAGACTGTCAGTTGCTTCGGGGAAAAACTTTGTTATATAACAAATAAGATTTCAACATAAAAACTCAATAGTAATTTAAAAAAAATCCAATTTATTTTATTAATTTACAATTTATGTATTTTTTTAATTCAGTAAGTGCTTAATAGGTCACGACCCTGGATGATGGGTTAAGAAGATGGATGGAGTTCATAATAGATCTCAGGTTTCTCAGGTAGGTCGGTCCCTGATCTCAGTGTGATCATCACACTTGATGCAAACAGGCACCAACAGCACAAGAAAAAAAAGTTTCCTCAAAGCAATTTGATGAGAATCAACAACTGGCAGCAGCACACATGAGGACAGCACAGGTATCTCAGCTAACTGTTAGCCAGCTAGAGAGCCAGGAGCTAACACTGGATATATTAACATGATGAAAAACTTTATCAGAGTGAATCAAGAATCAGGTGAGACTGTTTTTATGCTCGGCCACCAAACTGTACTCCTAAATGCAGAAACAGGTGAACTATACACTGTTAGCTGATCTGAGGCCAGCTGTTAAACTGGGATATCTGAGCTTCCACTGTTTACCTGATTTTTTTTAGATAAAGTGAGTGAAAAACAGCTGATTTATAGAAAGAAATTTAGTTTAAAGGAATGAAAATTACACACACAGTCATAATACAATATAAAGACCTTTAAATATCAGCTTTAAGTAAATTGTTCTAGCATTTCTGTTGTTTATTTATTTGAAATAAAGTGGAATGAGTATGATTTTGCTTTCATAAACTGAATTTGAGGCGAACAAGCAAATCAATGAATTTAATAGAAATAAAATCAAAACCTTTAGATTGTAAAAGCTTTTTTTCTTTTTGTATTAAACCCAGTCATGTGTGTGTTTTAAATCAATTGTAACAAACAGCAGTATTTGATGAGATCATAAGCCAAATTATTTTTTATATAAATTGTAGAATTTGTTGTTGTTTCTTGAGGACGTTTGAAGAACACAATATTTTTTATACTGTTTATTTCTGTCATTATTGTCCTCGGCTGATGGAGCAGCAGGTCAGCATTGGCGTCTCTATACCAGCTGAAAGTTGATGACACAAAGTGGTGACAAACTGTCTACAATGAGGCTACTATCAGCTGCAGCTCTTTGTCTGACTAACAATGTAACATGCTTTGTAGACCATTGAATCCATCCTGTGCTGACCATTATGACATTTGTCAAATGGAGATCACACAACAAACATGACTTACTTGATGCTGGACAATGTGAAGGCTTCACTCCACTCTGTTGAAGAATATGAGTCATCTCTGCGTCGACTCTTACACATGTAGTCTCCACTGCTGGACTCAGAAACTCTGAATGTCACATCATTATTGTGTGTCCACTGTGTGGGTGTGCTGGGTCCTCTCCATTCATACTCCCACTCAGTGGTTTCACCTCCTTCCTGCACCTCACATGTCAGAGTGATCGTCTCACCTCTGAATATCTGAGGCCAGTTGGGTTGTTGTTTTACAACAACTTTATTGGAAACTGTTTCACACATATTAACAGTTGAGATACAACAGAAACATGAAATCAACACAGAAAACTTCACATTGTATGTTTGATAATCATGAGTAAATGTATATTTCAAACTAAATGACTGAACTCACAGGTTATCTCAATGGTGACATCATCACTTATATCAGTGTAGTAAACTGGGTTTCCTCTTGTTCCTCTGCAGCTGTAGATTCCTCCTTCAGATACTCTGATATCTCTGTTTTGTTGATCTCTGATTTGAACTTCAGAGGTTGTTTGGGTTCGTCTGAACCACTCATATTTCCATCCATCAGAGCTCTGCACAGAGCAGGTCAGAGTCACACTGCCCCCTACTGGTATGATTGTTGTTCCTGCTGTCAGTGTGGCCCTGGGTTTATCTGCAGATATGAAAAACAAGGAAAGAAAATGTAAGCCATCCATTCGCTTATCCTTTTCAGGGTCGCGGGGGGGGGGGGCTGGAGCCTATCCCAGCTGTCATAGGGTGAAAGGCAGGGTACACCCTGGACAGGTCGCCAGTCTAACACATAGGGACAGACAACCATTCACACCTAGTGGCAATTTGGATTATTCAATTAACCTATCCCCACAAGCTGCATGTCTTTGGACGGTGGGAGGAAGCCGGAGTACCTGGAGAGAACCCACGCAAACACGGGGAGAACATGCAAACTCCACACAGAAAGACCCCAGCCTGATGGTGGAATTGAACTCAGGACCTTCTTGCTGTGCAGCACAGTGCTAACCACCATGCCACTGTGCTGAATATAATATAAGCCATATTTGTCTAATCTCTTCTGCTTGATTCTTTTCCTTAGTCGTGGTTTCTTAGCAACTATTTGACCATAAAGGCCTGATTCACACAGGTTCCTCTGAACAGTTGATGTAGAGACGTGTCTGCTACTGAAACTCTGTGTGGCATTTATCTGGGCTCTAATTCTGAAGTGCTGTTAACCTGTAATTTCTGAGGCTGTTGACTTGGATGAATTTATCCTCAGCAGCAGCGGTGACTCTTGGTCTTCCTTTCCTGGGGTGGTCCTCATGTGAGCCAGTTTCATCGTAGCATTTGATGGTTTTTGTGAAACATTAAAAGTTTTAGCAGTTTTTCCAGACTGACCAACTTTCAGCTCTTAAAGTAATGATGGACTGTTTTTTCTGTTTGCTTAGCTAATTGGTTCTTGCCATAAAATAAATTCAAACAGTTGTCAAAATCGGGCTGTCAGCTGTGAGCCAACCTGATTTCTGCACAACACAAAATGACAAAAAGCAGGTAAAAACTCCAAAACACATTCAAACTCCAAAACACAACGAAGTGCTCCAGGACGCTAGGGGCAGTGTTGAGCTTTTCTCTGAGCAAAGCACACTGACTGTTCGCTAAAGTCTGATTAAAAACAAACAAAAAAAACAACAGTTTGCACATTACCTTTAATATAAAGTGTGGTTGTTCTATCCTTGCAGGTGTTTTCTGGCTGCAACACGTTGTCACTCCCAAACAGAGATGGGCAGTAACGCGTAATCCGATTACTTTTTCAAGTAACGAGTAAAGTAAGGGATTACTATTGCTTTCCCGGAAGCATGCTGCGTTACTGCGTTACTAAAACTGTGATTTTTGCGAGAATGTCTCATGACAGTGACATAAGCGAGTGCGACGTTCGTGACAACAGCTGTGGTGCAGATCAACAATGGATAATATATCGAGTGCGGGAGAGAGTATGAGCATGCAGCGTTAAAGCGTGGAAGTACTGACCTTACTTTGAGTTTGATTCCATGAAAAGTGACAAAAACATTAGCGTCCGTTGTGCGTGGGAAGAAAACTTCTTTTACTGCAAAAAATGGTAAATGGCCTGTATTTGTATAGTGCCCTAAGGACCCCAAAGCGCTTTACACATTCAGTCATCCACCCATTCACACATACTGGTGATGGCAAGCTGCATTGTAGCCAACAGCCACCCTGGGGCGCACTGACAGAGGCGAGGCTGCCGGACACTGGCGCTACCGAGCCCTCTGACCACCACCAGTAGGCAACGGGTGAAGTGTCTTGCCCAAGGACCAACAACCGGGACTGACCGAGCAGGGGATCAAAACCGGCAACCTTCCGATTACAAGGCGAACTCCAACTCTTGAGCCACGATCGCCCCTTACACACACCTAACTACCACTCTCTCTTAGATTGATTTAAGACTCATGTTATTATTGGGCAATAGCATGTCACAAAGCTCCCTAACTGCTAATTAATGTTTTCTTTTTTGGTGCTTCATAATGTGCTAATAATCTCCTTGCAAGCTGTGATCATCCTCAAATCAGCTCAGATCCAGTTCATGTAAAAAACTTAATGTCTGCGTATTTTCACTGCTCAAATAACATAAACAAGGTAGTGACGTCATTTTAGAGAAACGAGGCGTCGTTCACGGGATATTCTGAAAAACTGACAGGCTGCAGGCCTCCACACAGGCTTCATTTGGACCAGCCCACTTTACTCCAACACAGACCTCGGGGCTTCAGTGTACAGACCAATGACTAATTTCAGGTGATACATCATAAAGCTCACTGAGAGAAGGCAAGGGTCACAGCACTGGTCCATAAGCAAAGGCTTCTTTCAGGAATCTAAAGTATCAAACTTTTTTAGACTTATTTTTTCTTTGCTACATAATTGCTAGGGGTGCAACGATATTCGTATCGATATGGAACCGTTCGATACAGTGCTTTCGGTTCGGTACGCATATGTATCGAACAATACAACATTTGTAATTTATTTTAATCAATTTTCCTTCTGACGATGCTGTCTGTGTTGAGCGCTCAGTGAATCTGCGTTCTACGACTACTCCGCCTAGGCTGCACTGTCGAGCGCAGATCCACTGAGCGCTAAACACAGACAGCCATAGTCAGAAGGAAGAGCGCAGGGCAAGCTAGCGAGACAGAAGTTAAGCTCTACTTGCAACATTCAGAATCTGGCGTTTGGAATTATTTTGGTTTTCATGTGACGTATGACCCTGAAGGTAAGCGAGTCATGGACTAAAGTAAAACAGTATGTTGGATGTGCCATGCAATGCTCAATTACATTGGTGTGAACTAGTGTGTTAGCGCAGTTAGCTCGTTAACGTGTTTGCCGTCTAGCCCCATGCACGGAGCGATCGGCGGTAGCTCGTTAACGGAGATTTGCCGTGTTGTGGCGTTAAGGTCATTTCAACGAGATTAACCTGAAAGCACTAGTGGGAACACAACGAATATGACTGCACATTTACGCCGACATCATCCTAGTGCAAAGACAAAAACAACAAGCATGCTACTAACTTTAGCCGAGTCATTTAGACAGCTGTTAGCACATGATTCTCCTTATGCTGCTGAGAATATAGCCCAGAAGAAGCGGATAGTATAGCTTTTATTTTGGAAAGAGCCATTTCTCTGTAATAAACTCTCTTTTCCAAAGATGAGTGATTCCTCAATCAGATACAGGGCTTGCAATATCGCTAGCCCGACAGCTAGCGATTTTTTCAGTCGGGCTACCAAAATCTATCTCTTCCCTGCCCGTCGGGCTATTGTAGGAAAAATATACGGTCAATGGCTTTGGGCATTCTTTCAGAAATGTAGCTGGGTAATTATGTCATTGGCATCGGTGAGGCCACTGTCAATAATGTGACATATTGACGTCGCGTTGAAATTTGCGCTTGTTTTTTTGCCTTTCACTTTGCAATCGTGCGAACTGTGTATAGAGAGCGACAGCAACTGATCTGTGAGTGATGATAATTTGTGCACTCAATGCCTCTGACAGCGTCTTATTATCGTTGCTTACTATGCAAACATGACAAGTGAAATCTCCGCAGCAAGCTTAGACATGTGAGAGGTTGATCGCGCAGAGAATCGCGGAGCTTATGTGAGTGAGCGTTAAAAGCAATTTCAGTTCTGCTGAGCCAAATAGACAGGTCAGGGTGAAGAAGTGGACAGCCAAAGAAAAGCTTACCACAAAACTGAGAAGTTATGACCAAAATCAACTATAAGGCAAAAAGAAAGTGCAGCTTTATGGTTTCATGGACAAAAGAATTTCTGTGGCTGCATATGACGAGCTAAATACCAGGGCTTCACATAAGTGTGTCCGCAGGTGCGCATTCGCTGTCAAAATAAAAAACAACGCACAAGGGTTAGGGGTTAAATTTAAAAACTGTAACTTTTGAGTTAAAATATATATTATAATTTTAATAAATGACAATTAAAAATGCATGAACATTTTTTTGTATCGAAAAAATATCGAACCGTGACACCAAAGTATCGAACCGACCGAACCGTGAATTTTGTGTATCGTTGCACCCCTAATAATTGCATATATCTGGCTTCATATATTGATGTCCTTCAGTTTGAATCTACGATGTAGAAAAGTAGTAAAAATAAAGAAAAACCATGAAATGAGAAGTGTGTCCAAACTTTTGACTTGTAGTTTATGTTATAAAGTTGTGGTTTTTTTATTCCAGATTTTTCAACTGTGGTGATTACTGTGTATTTGGATCACCACGTTTAATCTTTCTCATTGATTTTGTTACAAAACTAAAACAGAGAACAATATTACTGAATGAATGTGTCCAACGTACATGATACAGTCAGTGTGATGATTTCACTGCACACCGAAAGACTCATGGTGCAGCATTTGTATCCTCCAGTGTCAGACTCAGTAGCTCTGCTGATATTGTGTTCAGATGTTGGCGGTAGGATAACTTGTCTTCCTCTCCAAACAACCAGTGACTGACTTCCTTCACTCTGACAGTGACTGTCTCACTGCTGTATATCTGAGGCCAGGATGGTTCGAGGATCACGGTGGGCTTATTGGGAACTGTTCACATAAACCATCAAGTTAGAGATTGATGGAAGGCATCAAGTCATTTTGAAGCTGACTGATTTTATTGCTGCTGTTAAGATTCAAAAGATTTACTGCATCCTGGTGACATTTGGACTTGAAAATAATAAGATGTGTTTTAATTAAACAAATTAAAGCAAACAACAGTGTGACTGCACAGACCTGCAGGATTTAATTGACTTCACTAGTAATAAACTGATTTTATATCTTAAATAAAACGATGCACAAACAGAGAGATGGGATGTATTTAAAATGGTGCATGAAATATGAAATATTAGAGCAAAATTATACCTATTTTATAAATGTGAAGAAAAGAAAAAGAAACATTCTCACCTTCAGCGTTAACGTAGAAGAGAGTTGCGAGCACTGCAGTAAAGATTAAACATCATCAGCATCAAACTGACAGAAAATCAAACTCAAGATGAACTAAAGTATTTTTTAAGATAATTTTTTCACATGACACAGTTACTGCTCATCAAAATATTTCTGTGCATAAAACACTATTAATATATGAACTTGTACACAAACAATGAGTCAAGTGCAACAAGCAGCGATGTATCCAACACTATACTCCAGACTAAACTGAACCAAGGAACCAGCCAACATTTGTCTGTAACTTTCATAACATCACAAATATGCTTTGTTCAAACTCTCACATAAACACTTCAAACCAGTGATACACTCTAATTCTCACACATGAGAAACACTTTCATTATCAGGTCAGGTGACATATTTTACCAGCTCATAGTCCATGTTTTAGTATTATTTATTTTTATTCTTTTATGTGATTTGTGCAGTGTGCTGTGGATCACCATAATGTTGGAATATTTTAATCTCGAGTCATCTTATCAGCCAGTGTTTCTGAACAGCCAGAGACATTTATTGTGCGATACATGAAGGTTGTCGTCTCAAAATGTATTGTTCTCAGTTTTCAGGCCACCACACTCACTCACTCTCCAGGATTATGCACAGACAATGATCTTAAAATATTTAATTTGGTTTTATCTGCTTCAATATCATATGAAATATCGCTCATTGAAGATGCCAGTGTTCACATGTTGAAGTGACAAGACCAATAGTTTGAAAGAGGAGTGAAAGAGGCCATCTATGCCCACTGTGAATGACGATCATTGACCAAAAGTGGTGGATTATGGCATCAGATGTCAGTCACCTACCTTCTTTCCTCAGGTGACCATAATATGTCACATGATAGGGTGAGGCAAGCTCTCACCCTGATCTCACCCAAAATCTTCAGTGGTAATCTCTGAATAAGTCAAAAACATTTAAATTCTGAGTTCCCAGATGTCAGATGTTTTTTCATTGAATGCCCCTCAGCTCGGATGTCCACTCGGAAAGTCTGAGCAGACAAACATACAGTGAGTTAGTCCAAAACGTTTAGGTCCATAATGACGCACATCTTTTTTCACACCTTGGCTCATGGGATGACACACATGATTAAAATGGGTGTATAAGGGACAATCTCCCACTAAGATTAAACACTCAGGACTCTCCACCATTTGCTTTTAGAAGTGAAGAAGCCTCTTAGATGAGAGGTCAGACGTCTTCAAGAAACTTAAGGAAGTTTAGTGACTTTCTTTCCAAACTCCTTAGACAACCATGACCTGGATGACTGAGAACCTACACAGATATTAAACAATAAGAACAAATGGGTGGCACAGATGTACAGTGGTTCATACTGTTACCTCAACAGGAAGAAGTTTGTGGGTTTGACATCCACCAGCTGGGCTTTTTGTGTGGAGATTGCATTTTCTCCCTCCACCTGTCTGGGTTCTCTCCAGCTACTCTGGCTACTCTGTTAGTCTCCTCTATATGAGCCTACAGTGTACCTCAGTTTTCACTTGATCAAAACACATGAAATGGCCATTTGTCAATATACAGTCTGTAGTATCAATCACAGGTAAAGCACACAAACACAGCCTCCATCCTTCATTCTCAAAAAGTTGATTCTGATCATCTGGATGTAGTTGTCAGTGAGAATACTTTTCTTCACTCATCCAAGTGACTCCTTCAGTCTCAGCTGACTGCAGGTTTCCCAACATTATAAACAGTGCTGTTTATAATGCTTCACATAAAAGTACTGACCCTTGTATGTGAAGTAGGTGGAATGAAGACAGCAATTCCAACAGCAAACACACTTGGTCGGTGCTGAGAGTGGTCCTGTTGCTGAGGTTGGGGTTATCCAGTAATTTCTTACAAACTAACTCCACTGCTCCAGTGACTGGAACACAAGTCCATTGTGTTATCTACCTTCATAATACAACATCTCGTACCCTCTCAACAAAATCCAAGGTGTTCTGGATGTGGTGTTTAGACTGCCTATCAACTAGGGGTGCCAACGATACACAAAATTCACGGTTCGGTTCGATAATTTGGTGTCACGGTTCGATATTTTTTCGATACAAAAAAATGTTCATGCATTTTTAATTTGTCATTTATTAAAATTATAAATATATATTTAACTCAAAAGTACAGTTTTAAATTTAACCCTAACCCTTGTGCGTGTTTTTTTATTTTGACAGCGAATGCGCACCTGCGGACCACTTATGTGAAGCCCTGGTTATTGTAGGCTCATCATATTGCAAGCCACAGAAATTCTTTTGTCCATGAAACCATAAAGCTGCACTTTCTTTTTGCCTTATAGTCTGATTTGTCATAACTTCCTCGTTTGTGGGTAAGCTTTTCTTTGGCTGTCACTTCTTCACCCTGACCTGTCTTATTTGGCTCAGCAGAACGAAATGCTTTTACACGCTCACTCACATAAGCTCAGCGATTCTCTGCGCGATCAACCTCTCACATGTTTAAGCTGCGGGAGATTTCACTTGTCATGTTTGCATAGGTAAGCTAACGATTAATAAGACGATGTCAGAGGAATTGGTGCACAAATTATCATCACTCACAGATCAGTGCTGTCGCTCTCTATACACAGTTCGCACGATTGCAAAGTGAAAGCAAAAAAAACAAGCGCAAATTCAAACGCGACTTCAATATGTCACATATTGACAGTGGCTCACCGATGCCATGACATAATTACCCAGCTACATTTCTGAAAGAATGCAAAGCATTGACATATATTTTTCCCTACAATAGCCCGACGGGCAGGGAAGAGATAGATTTTGGTAGCCCGACTGAAAAAATCGCTAGCTCCAGGACGTCGGGCTAGCGATATTGCAAGCCCTGTATCTGATTGAGGAATCACTCATCTTTGGAAAAGAGAGTTTATTACAGAGAAATGGCTCTTTCCAAAATAAAAGCTATACTATCCGCTTCTTCTGGGCTATATTCTCAGCAGCATAAGGAGAATCATGTGCTAACAGCTTGTCTAAATGACCTCGGCTAAAGTTAGTAGCATGCTTGTTGTTTTTGTCTTTGCACTAGGATGATGTCGGCGTAAATGTGCAGTCATATTCGTTGTGTTCCCACTAGTGCTTTCAGGTTAATCTCGTTGAAATGACCTTAACGCCACAACACGGCAAATCTCCGTTAACGAGCTACCGCCGATCGCTCCGTGCATGGGGCTAGACGGCAAACACGTAACGAGCTAACTGCGCTAACACACTAGTTCACACCAATGTAATTGAGCATTGCATGGCACATCCAACATACTGTTTTACTTTAGTCCATGACTCGCTTACCTTCAGGGTCATACGTCACATGAAAACCAAAATAATTCCAAACGCCAGATCTGAATGTTGCAAGTAGAGCTTAACTTCTGTCTCGCTAGCTTGCCCTGCGCTCTTCCTTCTGACTATGCTGTCTGTGTTGAGCGCTCAGTGGATCTGCGCTTGACAGTGCAGCCTAGGCGGAGTAGTCGAACACAGATTCACTGAGCGCTCAACACAGACAGCATCGTCAGAAGGAAAATTGATAAAATAAATTACAAATGTTGTATTGTTCGATACATATGCGTACCGAACCGAAAGCACTGTATCGAACGGTTCAATATCGATACGAATATCGTTGCACCCCTACTATCAACGGGTTGAGGATTAAAGCCAGCTATAACTTTGAGATGTTATAGGTGACCAATTGGATCATACAGACAATTGGTCTTAAAGGCGCAGCATTCATTAAAACATACAGACTTACTGTGGCTTCCCCTGGGTATAGACTGTGGAATGAGGTCAGGTCAGTAGCTTTGTGCTTTTATAACTGCTTCAGACAATCGATCAGCCTCTTTGCTTAACCACAACCTGGGTCTCGTTTCAGGGCCTCACAAGTATTTTGTCACTGACTAGTGCCAAACTCCATCCTACATCCTGTCACTTTCTTACAAAGGTTATGATTAAGGTTTGTTGCAGTATCATCTACACACACTCACAAACATGTTGATATCCAAGTGTTTTATATTGTTTAACAGCAGGTGTGTTTCTCCATCCCTCCACTTTTCTGTGGGAAAGGTAAAAAACATTAAGACATAATGTCCTGTTTTTCGCTTATTTGTAGCTTATACGTTGAAGTAAGTGCAGTGTTTCAGTACATATCAATATTTTAAGAGTTTATCAAGATATAACGTCTAATAAAGCCTAAAAACTTGGGGACTCTGTGATACTGCAGATTCCAGCAGGATAGGGCTGTTCAATATAACGATATGTATCGGATGACGATATAAAAACGTCTATCATTTCCTATTACGCAATATATTACAGCAATATTTTTTTCATCGTTTTAATGGCCACTATAGTGGCTTTATTCATTTCTGAAAGTTCTCTCTTTCTCTTATATTTAATATAACCACACTACGGACGGACAAGCGCCTGTTTTTAAGTGTTGTTGTTACCAAAAATGATGTTAAAACCATTGCGTGGCTCCGCTCTCCGCCAGTTTGTTTTCCATGCAAACCTTTCACAATAAAGCTCAAGACTTTTCAAAATAAACTGATTCACGTGGAAAAAGTATGCAGAGAGTTTATGGATGAGAAGCAAAAAAGATCCGTCAGGTGCTAAAAAATAAACCTTGGCCGTTACAACTTATGTCTAAAAATGTATCGTTTCATGCATCGGTTAAAACACTCATTCCAGGTAAAGGACGCCCAGCTGGAAACACTTCATGCAAGTTGAGTTGCCTGAGATTCATAGAATTTACAGAAAATGTTAAATTTTTGGGATTTATATCGTCGTCAGGATGATAAATGTCTAATATCAGGATATGAGATTTTGGTCAAATAGCACAGCCCCGCAGCAGACAGTTTGGAGTCAAACACTGATGTCATCATCACAGGTGTAGGAACCATTTCTGTAACAGCAGCCAAAAAGACACATTAGTATCAGTAGGTATAGATGATTTACTGGCTCCTCTGCTGGTTACAAAGCTGTGATTATACTTTGGAGTTTTGTGTTATACTGTGAGGAACTGGCCTGTTTGGAAGTTGCAGTAAGAAAAACATGTCTGTATATGATGTTGTGGACAGAGCGAGTGATGGATGATTTTATTTATTTCAGAGATAAATGAACATTTACAGCACGTCCATGCAGAGACTCTTAAAGACATGAGCGTGAGAAACAAGCTTTTCACTGTTTCTCTTGATCCCACATGCTTTATTTATGCTTTAGTCCAGCATGTGTCATCACCACAATAAAGCTACTTTAACCTGTTTTCACACATTGTCATACCTGCACATTTCCACTGTGCTGTGTTGAAAGATGAACGTTAGACTTCAGGCTGAAACCACAGGCTGCATTTCCTCTTTTCTTGGAGGCCCAGACAGAAATTTTGTGGTGTTAGATAAAAATAAACCAAAAACAGTCTTTTACACACACATGCAGTCATCACAGTCTGTCCGGAAGGGGGTGGGGGATATTAAAGGGTGACCTGAACCACTAGACATGTCATATGTAGCCATTTGTCAATTACTATTATTCTGAAACATCATCACTCCCCTCTTTCTTCTGTGTGTGTGTGTGTGTGTGTGTGTGTGTATGAAGATTTGTAAAGTTGTGCCTTTAATCTTCATAATATCAAACTCCTTAAACAACAGCAAGTGCACCATGGTGAGACTCAGAATCGAAACAATACAGCAAAGCTGAATACACTAGTGTAGATAACACCTGTCAGTGTGGTAAATTGTGCTCAGAGAGCATCTGCATCCCATAAGACCAAGAGCCAAGAGCACCAGCATGCTGTGTGAGAAACATGGATGAAAGTCAGAACACCTCTGGTGTCTTGCCCCAGTCTTGTGGGTTCATGTGGCTAGTGGGTCCTCTCTGTGGCTGACTGCTGTTAACCAGTGAGTGAGATTCTCCTGCTGCTCCGACCATATCGCTTTGCTGTACTGAAGGACAGTGCTGCAGCCATGTAGCTCTGCTTATCTCACATGTGGCCTTCTCAGGACTATGGGGGTTGTGGCGGGGCGTGGCTTGCAGTGCCGTGCAGGGAAGGCGGATGCACCGACACGGCATCCACAATCATGCCCCTCTGACTGAAGTAGTTGCACTGGGCCCTGTGATTGGGGTTGTTTGTTGATATGTGTGCTAAATTGTCCACCCCCACAAACAGTCACGTGTTAGAGAGCACAGCTCATGCAGTGAAAACCTTGTGTGCTGTCCATGGTGGCTGAAATAATAACAGTATAATGAATTTAACATTACTAGTTGTTATGTCGTGTTCAAATAATACAAGATTTGGTATCAATCTGATACCAAGTAAATACAGGGCCTGTATCGCTGATACTGATATTAGTACCAATACGTTTTAATCATTAAGGTAGCATGATCATTGTCACTAGTTCTGAATGAATTTTCATCACCTTTAAGACAGCCAGGTTGCCTCTTTGGTGAAATTGCAGCAGCGTGTACAGGAAAGAAACACAAAGTAAAGTATCAAGTTCATTATACTTGTAAGGAGAAACAACGTGTTGATTGACCAGGTGGACTGGGAGACCATGACAGATACAATAAATTCTAAGTGGATCAATGTCTCCCTCTATTGGCCACCAGCTGTAAACACAGTCCTGTGATTGTACTTGGAAGCTGTTCAGAGTCTGACATGGGAAATATGGGACAAGGAACTATATCTATATATCCACACTGACACTTAACTTTATTTACCATGGGCCCACCCGCTGGTGGGCTCATGGTAAATAAAGTTAAAGTTGTTTTTTTTTCTTCAAACCTCTTCCACCCACTTGATTAGCAGTGGTTGATGAAAGCTGCAAATTTACGGAGCCCTGCAAGGGACAAAAAGAGAAAAAAAATTAAAATGACCTAAGATGAACCTTTGTGAGCGCTCGCAGAACTTTTGCGAGACCCCGTGCTTACTAACTAACATCACACTCATCATAGCATGCATAGATTGCATCAGAGAGCAACTTAGGGGTTAGTATCTTACCCAAGGATACTTGGCATGCAGACTGGGGGAGCCAGGGATGAATTGATCAGTAGATGACCCTGCTCTTCCTCCTGAGCTACAGCCCCCCCTGTTCTTCTGAGGAAAGAAATGCTGGCAGCTCTGCTCTGTGTGGCAGGTTAAATATATTGGCAATGTTGAGGTCTTATTGAGTCAGTAGAGGGCGCTCTGGTGCCATGGTGAATTCAACAGACAGCCTGCAGCAGACTGCGCATGTGCAGCACAGCAGTAAATAAAAAAGCTTCCCAGATTTGGCTTACATCTGTGACTCAGTAACATTTTAAATACAAGTGAGCATTAGTGATGTATAAGCAAACATTGACTTAAGCTCTCATAAAGCTTGTCTCCTCCATTACTACACTTTAGTGTGTAATTATAAACACGGGCAACCACATTATTCTTATTAAAAATATGTATTTTAGATGCTTAAGTAATGTCTGATGTTATAAATGATGATGTAATGATTTTTAAATAATGTATTACATGAAGTACAAACCTATTACTGTGGTTCATGGGGTCATTTTGAATTAACATTTGGACAACAGAAAATGTTATAGACTAAATTTAACATTACAGTCTCCTGTAGTGGAAGCTGCTGTTAACCTCTTGTTGTTAGTTTGGGAATAATCTTACACACTGAACCAAAATCAACGTAAAACATTAAAATGTAAAAAGACTTTACTCTCTACCTTCTAACTATACACGTAGAAAATTATAAATTAGAAAAAAAAAACAAAAAAAAAAATACATGAAACAATTTATTGCATTTAAATTCATACAGTACCGATCATATCATTTGTATCAGTTTAGACCAATAAAGATATTTGTTGCCCATACCAGTACGTCCTAATGTGAGTC
>NW_024387453.1:33584-68611 GCF_900408965.1 Simochromis diagramma | reverse complement strand
ATGCCCTGAGTCGCTGTGAATGGACATCGCGGTGAATGGCACTGCGCATCACTGTGAATGGCATTGTACATCGCTGTGAATGGCAACTGTGAAATGTCAGATCGGTGTATTATAGACTCTGTGGAGTGCACTCTCAGCTGAACACAGACGGTCGGCGATGACAACTAAAGACACTGATTAACACCCAGGAATTCATCGCTTACAACCGCTAGACCCATGGCCAGTAACTCAAGAGACCTTGATGAGATGCCACAACCGCGGACCTCAGAGCGCGTGGTGAGACCGTGCTGGCTGAACATAGACGCATCGGGTCCACGTGTTATCGTCTCTGACGGGTTGAGCCAAAGTGTCCGGCATCTCAACGACCCCCCCACCTTCGGATCCGGTTGGTTGGCAGACGCCACGGGCATGATTCACATCGCAGGGTCGTACGACACGTACAAATGCGTAGACTGCAACATAGTCTTGTCGGGATACAAAAAGGCCGACAGAAGCCTAAACGAGCACGTCCTTCGTAACGCTGCCACAGGGCACCGATGCCGTTACCTAAAGGCTAAGTTTAAACGCCGCGAGAACGAACTGCGGCTGTTGGAAGGCCTGCTACGCTTCCAGGAAGGTCGAGTTGCTTTCCCGTTGCACCTGCTGCTCGCAAAAGAGCAGTACATGATACTGGCGGGGTGCTGGTATTGCGTGCTGTGCTCGCAGAAAAGGGGAGACGTTCACCATCCAGCATGTGCCGACATGGCTTCGGAGTTGAAACAGTTTCTCATCAAGACAACTCTGGCGATAAGGCCCGCGGGAGCTCCGTTGTTCACCAAAGCGGCGGTTCCTGGGACTGTAGACTATTATGCACTGGGTGATATATGGGAATCCGACGCATCCGCCATTCGCACCGTTCGCGATTTCTCGGAGTTAGGAGATAAGGCGAACATGGAACATCTGCCATGGACTCGGGACAAACACCAATGCGCTGCTTGTGATTTGTTTCTCCACAGCTTTGTGGTAGGAGACACCTTTGGGGCGAGCACATCTATTACACATACAACGAAGGTAAGCGTTGTCCGTATATCGACGCGAGATACGACAGAGACGAGATACTCTACGAACTCGGACGGCAACGTTCCCGGAGAGGACTACTCGCCTTCCCGAGTCGCGTGCTGACAGCCGAGCGGGGCTACAGCTCCGTGGCCGGTCTGGAACGATGCCTAGTGTGCGGAGTTACCACTATACAAGAGAAGCATCTGCCTTCGCTTGGTCACGATGTCTGGTGCTGTGATATGAAAAAGGCCTTGGAGAATAAACTGGAGAATCTGCGACTCGTGTAAATCCTAAAGACAACACGGTTCATTTTCTTCCTCTACAATTTGATATATGTCTGTGTGCTTCGCACCTCATATGTTACACAATAACCAGTACCCTCGCTGTATGTCACGCCACACCACACAAGTTGATATCACCCCCCCCTCCTATGTTTTCACGTGCTCTCGTTTAGCTCTCGTTTAGAGTGTAGCGGATTGTTGTACTAAGGGACCGTGTTCACAATAAACAATCTTTCTGTGGAAAACCTAGTATTGTTTTTGTTTCTTCTGCCTCTTCTTTTCCACCACCACTCACACTACTGTAGCGCAGGGTTGCAGACGCCATGACAGAACACAACCCCTCGGTTGCTTATCAAGATAGCGTAGACACGCTGCTCTTGACCGTAATAGATGGAACGATAACACACCGTACCCAGCAGTGTGTCGCTAATAAAGGGCGAGCGTTTAGGGTGTTGAAACGTGCAGTCCGTGATGTGTTGTGGACGCAAAGAACGGAATACTGCGGTAAGTGTTGTGTGTTTCTCCACGACGACTATCTGCAATAGTGTCGTTGGCGGACATCGACGTAGTGTACTTTGAAAACTTGCAATTGTAATAACCACACGCACGTCCACGCAGGCATGCTCTCACTGCAGACCGCCGCCGCCGAAGTGCCAACGATCACACGTGTGGCACGCACCTTGTTTTCAGACGGCATTATAAACTGGGGACGCATAGTAAGCCTTGTGGCTTACGGCACAGTGTTACTGCAAGCGTCGAAGTCAACCTTAGGACCCGAGTGCGCTTACGCGATCGGCGTGTCGATAGCGGCTTACATTACAGACAATCACATGGATTGGCTCGCTGGCACCGATGGTTGGGTATGTTCTTTCTTTACTGTTTTTTTTTCGTCCCTTTTGCCTAGTAGACACTTTTAAGCATTTACAATGATGGACACAACAACCCTCACATCTGTTGTCACGTGTTGCTCTTTTCAGGACGGATTCGTGGACACCTTCGACCGAGTACACCAACGGCCGTGGCTGTCAACGCAAGGAAAGCTGCTTTTGCTTGGTGTGGGATTCGGTTTATTGTCAGTTTTACTGTGATACAAGATAATAAATACAATTTACACACACACACTTGGTACATGTCTTCTTTCCATGCTTACACTGCGCAATGTACATGGGGAACATGCACCATCACCATCACAACCTACAAACATATCACATCTCAGCCCAAACCCCGTGACTCTCGAAAGGTTCCAGTTCCCAGTGTGAGGTCGAAAGTCGACGTTTGGTCTCCGGAATAGGTTTCTAGGTTAGACGAAAGCCAACTTGTCAACACATCCCATTCGTCGTAGACACACTCGTGACCCGTGTGCACAATTTACACTGTCCAACATAGGGTCTGAGTCCAGTAATACATCCTCTGGTACAGCTGACGTGACGTGTGAAGCGCACAACCGGAGCTCGTGCGCGTCTCTGCGGGCGTAGCGTTCCTTCTCGCCCCGGGCGTTTGCGGCTGCATTAACACTGACGATGACTTAACATCTGCGATCCACCTCTCCCCAGTACTCACACATGCGGCCCCACCAATAAGCTTCGCTTTCGTCGAGCCAGGGTGTCAGAACGTAGCGTCTTATGTCATGGTACACCAGACCGATTGCCTGTAACACATTTAAAATGTCGTACACCCTTCTTTCTTTGCGTTCAGTGTCACGGAGAGACTCCTAGGACATAGGGTCCGGATTACTGTGCACGTGCCGACTTACACCACCCTCGTGTGGTTGCAGCAGACGACAATCTCGGTTTTTCTTGTGTCGGTTACATATCTCCATCACAGGCACGACTTTGAGGGCCTGCAGGACGTGCAGCGCGTCGTAGAATCTGCGCACCGAGGTCTGAGTTTCATGTTGAGCCCGCAACCCCTTCAAGGCGCCTTGAACATGTTCCGGTTCAGTGTGGCGCATTATCGTCAGCATTTTGGTAACGTGGATCTGCAGACAAGTTTCGCTCCCACGCCTCCGTGCCTGGTGACAGTGTAAGCATTGGCGCTCCACCGCCGCTCTTTTATACTGCCCTTCGCAGGGCCGGTCGGTGGGTCGGTCGGGTCTTTCTCCGACCCACCGACCGGGCGCAGTGTGTAACACTTACGTAGGTATACAGAAGACAACACAAAATGGGTACTAGCGCGATAGCTTTCGCATTGAGGCGAGGCAAACTATTAAAGGTTGAAGTAGTTACACTACGGCAACCGAGGACTGTGCTAGAATGTCTGCGGGTTAACGCCCGCACAGGGCGCCGGGTGGTCGACAGACAGTTTACACGTTGGTCAGTGGTTGGTTGGGTGATGTTCCGGACAGTTTGAACGTGAGACTACGTGAACTTCTCAAGATGAGTCAAAGTGAGCAAACAGATACTGAAATGTGTTCGCCAGACGCCATCGGCTCCTCGTCAACTACATTCTGGACCACTATGCGGACTCACGGGACTTAATTGACAAGCGGCGAGGACGACGACGACGACGGTGTCGTTGATGATGGTGATGATGGTGATGATGATGATGATTGATGTGATGCAACGAGGACGAGGGGGCTAACAGCATCACGCCCACACGAGTAAGCAAGGGAGTGCGGGAGGACGGCTCTATGAAGACGATGACACTATACCCTACGTGTTACGCAACACTAACAACGTGTTCAGCTCCGGCGATGAGACTACATTTCAACGCGTTGTACTCGGCTCCGGCGATGAGACTGCATTTCACGCGTTCGGCGAAGCTAGTGAAATGTACTTCAACTCTGACACTTGTGACGCTTAATCGGAAGGAGTCCGACGAACCCACCCGAAGCTAGTGAAATGTTACTTCAACCTGACACTTGTGACGCTTTAATCGGGAAGGAGTCCGACTAACCCACCGCAAAACCACGTCGATTACGCTACATCTCAGGCGTCAGGGGAAGAAGGCATGTGGATGGGACAGTAGGACGATGAAGACGACGATACTAGGTGTCACGCGTTACGGGACGAGAGTCAGCTGCTACTACATTAAAAACGCATGTAGGGTATAGTGGATGGTGTCCACTCACATACTAACCATCCACCCCAAGCTATAAAAATACGCTTTACACCTTTTTCATACCAGGCGCGTCGAAATGGCGACCGAGTCAATGTCACACTTCATCCGAACCTTCCTAGACAAACACAAGTGCTACGCTCTGGCGAACACTTGCAGGGCATGTCATACAATGCCTTTCTTCAGACATCAGCTTGGACACTGTTGTGCAGTGGGGCGCATCTTGGGATTGCATTTTCGATCACACAAAGTTGGTGTTCGACACCTACCGCGCTCGCACCCTGCATCAAGGGCCGGCGCGAGGTGCCGCCCGGGACAACGCCAGAGGCGACGCACAAGGACTTTTCCCGGGGCCGCGGCCGAACAAACGACCGGGGCGCGCCTAAAGTCTTAAGGGCCATGACGACCGAGGAACCCGTGATGAGAAGTCGAGCACAAACAATGGGGGATCGGTGCTGCGGCCAGCGCTCAACGTACCAGGAGTCTGTCGACCCGGAGTCAGGCGAACGTGCCACGGTTCAGCCGAGCTAGTCCCGACCACTACCGCACCAAACCGCAGCTGTTTTTAACGAACGCCACAGACTTGCGTGGCAATAATTTGGTCTACGAGGTCCTGGGATGACATCGCTCGGAATCTTACACACACACACACACACAGAGGGCGCTTCGTTCGAACACTCCTAAAAACACAAGGCGGAGTTCTGGTGGGCATGTGTGTATAAATGAGACCGCCTGGCTTCGTGCATACCACCAACGCTCCACAACGGCATATGCGTCTGACACGAATAGAATGTCTCACTACGGCCATCCGAATATGTCGCTTTCCACATCAACCCTGACGACCGACACCAAGACGTACGTCTCGACGAGTCTAAGCGGTGAGCCGCAAGTCACGTGGTGTCAAGTAGGCCACGGTGGAGATTCGCCTTCTGCGCAAATAGACGAGCGCGCCCCCCGAAGCCACATCGCTTCGATCGAACTCCGGGTCTTTGTGCGAGTCTGACACAGATGAAAATTATGTGCACGAAGAGGGTTGTTCTTGTGGCGACGACACCAGTGACTCCGACGACGCGTGTGAGAGCGACGACGCGAGTGAGACCGATGCCGACAGTCACGACGAAGGCCAGTGTAACGACCCGTTCTGCTGCGATCCGGCTCTGATGTACCACTCCGAGGACGAGGGTCGCGTACTACCGGAACAGAGGCATGGCCTTCGAGGACCCGGGTGACGGCACCGGCTTTTGGTACGACCCTGGGACCTTGGATGTCGTTTGGAAAAGCGACCGGTGTTGTGTTTGAAGACTAACGTCGGTCTCCGCCACCGCCACCACCACCACCAACAACAACAACAACAACAACCCAGGATTTCGTTGTTTATTGCTTTGTTGTGTATGTTACCCACGGCCACCTAATACTCGTGTGTGTATCGTTTTTACCTACAGTATATCTCAAGTTGTGCACCTTTGTTGTGTATATTCTCATCCTAAGACCTCAAGTGAGCCTTAAAATAAATGCAGTTGACAGAGCAATTTGGGATCTTTCTTTTATTGAGTCTGCTTTCTCTCCTCTTTCACATCATACAAAGACACACCACAGTATAGCACATTGTGCACCACGTTTAGTGTGCGCATTTTCAATAATCATAATTCTCCTCACATTAAAAAAAACACACAATCTTCAATGGTAGTGTTTGTGTGTGTAGGTTGGTTGGTTACGGTCGATCCGGCTTGTTCTGGGACTGTGGATGCTCTGGAAAAAACAAACAGACACCGCTGACTCAGAGCATTTTGTCGGCCGACTCAGAGCATTTTGTCAGCCGTGGCGTTGTGGGAAAACCTTGCCGACCCAGCGCACGGTCGAGGAATGCGCATTAAACACAGCCGACCTGGCTACATACCCGGCCGACCCGCGGGTCGGGAGCCGCCGACTGGCTACATTACCCGGCCGACCCGCGGTCGGGAGCCGCCGACCTGGCTACATTACCCGGGCCGACCCGCAGGTCGGGAGCCGCCGACCCTGTAGGTCGGGACTCGCTGGTCTCGAACTCAACTCGTGTGGCATGGGCATAAATAGCAGTGTTGTTACTGGTGACTTTCACGAAGTCTTAGCGATTGAGACCCATTCAACATGATGCCTGGCCTCATGTGGGTTCTCAGGATCGCAACTGCCCTGTTGTGCACCTCAGCTATAGAGGGAGCTGCTATAGCGGGATCAGCTGCTCTAGAGGACCCACCATCTTTAGAGGGAGGAATAACAACGACTATGTTGTGCGACTGGCCCTCTGGGCAGCGAGGCAAGCCGTAGCCCTGAATCCTCAAAAAGTCCTGAATGCTCAGAAACCTGAAACCCCTGCGACTCCAGGACCCATTCCTTTCCCTGCGCCTCCAAGACCTCTGAAGTCAGCAGACGTAACTAGGAAAGTGACTGTGCAGCGCGATGCGTACGTCGAGTTACAGTGTCCAATTGAGGGGTCTCCTGTGACATGGACCGTGGTTTCTGGTCAGGCTAACGTCATTATGACGGCTCGTCTGTTGGTGTTTCCTCGCATGGGCGGTGGCGCCGCACAGGAGTACCGTTGTGAAGTCTCCAACAGAAACAGCCGCTCTCCTGCTCAGTGTCATCGATGAATTTCGGCGGATCAGAAGGATGGTGATATAAACTATTGCCAACACGGCACACTCTGTTTGGTTCCCTGTGCAGATAAAGCTGAGTGGGAAGGCGTCACCTGTACCAAGGAACAATGGACCCCTTTGAATTGGACAACGGCTTGCCAGGTAATATGAGACACGATGACTGCCATTTTATTTGGTTGGTACTAGTTTTGTAACACTCACCTTCTTTTGTTTGGCTTGCCCATTTGTCTTTCTAGCCTGAACCGTTCTTCGTTGGTAACGGAATTCTGGCAGCAGATGCTGTCACCAACCCATCCCGAATGGCGTGCAACTACGTATGTTCTATAACGCAGAAGGGCAAGGATGCATCTGGGCTCTGCGTTGGCACTGAACTTCAGGGTCAAAAGAAGGTGTATGACATTTATATCAACCCACCAAAGCCTCAGTTTATAAAGCCAGTGTTGCCTTACGATCGTGACACTGTCAGACTGTCAGACAGCCCGTATGCGTTGGTAAGCCGACGACCATACTTTGTGACGGCCAGGTGTCTGATATCATGGGGAAGGCGTTTTGGTTGACACAGTTAGGCTCCAATGAACCAAAGTTCTCACCGTGGAACGACTCATCCCTGTATGAGACAACTGTTCCGTCCTCAATCGCCAAATCCGCATTGGGCGTAGGTGTTGCCAGTATGCTAACAATCAACCCGGTAAAGAAAGAGCATTTGGCTACCCTTTTTGTGTGCAAACTGGCAAGCAGTGACGGGGCGGCATTTTTACCTGTTGAGCTCTATCCAAACAATGCTGTTTGTCAGTAAACGAATGTGTCTACTAACTTCAACCTGATGTGCCCACTAACTTCCCAGTGTGGGTACTTATTTGTTTTTTGGGGTTGTTTTTTTTTTGTTTTTCATGTGCCTACAACTCCCACAGAGGAGATAGTAGGTGCTTATTGCCTTACGTACCACAGTACGGGGTATGTTGACGTTTAGTCTTTGTGTAATGCCATTGATGTTGTATTACATATTTGTTCACACGCATGGTCATTTATGTTGCATGCATGCGGTCTTTTTATATTACGCATACTACAATGCAGTGATTTTTTTTATATTCCTTGGTATTGGTGTATGTTTTGTTTTCTGGGGTTGGTTTATGGGGGTTTCATTTATGGTGTATTTTTTTTGTTTTGTTGGGTTGGTTTATTTGTTGTATGTGGTTATATTACGCATACTACAATGCAGTGATTTTATATTCCTTGGTAGTGGTTTATGTTTTTTTGGGGGGGGGGTTGGGGGTTTCAGAGTAGCTTTGCATACTGTCATGGATTGTGTATCTTGTATACGCGCATCTTATATATCTTGTATATGAGCGTCTTATATATCTTGTATATGCACATCGTCCTTTATCTTCTTGAACGTACTATTAATCATTCTTGTATGTACTATTAATCACACGCATAATACAATAAAGTGATTTAAATATATAATATTAATCATTCCTGTATGTACTATTAATCACGCATAATACAATAAAGTGATTTATACACCCCAAGAGAGTTTATTGTTTTCTTACACACAATAATAAAGTCCCACTCAGTATAATACAAAACACAAGACATCAAAACTGTATACATCTAGACTGTCACCAGCATGCACATTGAGGCTATTACACCAATGCCTCCTCTATGTTGCGGGGAGTGTGAAGAACGATGACCCTCTTTGGACACTTTGTCGCCAACGGACCCTTCGCAGTCCTCGGTGTACTGTGCTTGTGATAAATAAAGACACGTTGAAAAAGAACAGGTTCCATCGAGTTTCTCTTTTTATTCAGGATATACACAATCATCATGTCACATACAGCATGTTGCAATATCCCACTATCGTTAAGTCGCTGCAATCTGTGGCATTGCGGCCGCCACGAGTGTTCGTTGTCAATAGCCGCTCGAGTCGGAACGTTCGAGCCTTTGGCGTGTTTCTTTCCAGAGCGTTTCGTTCCAGATGGCGAAACCGTACACATTAGCCGGTGTAGCGCTCAAGGTGCGTATGTCCATGTAGTCTGACACATCATCTTTGTCGGAGGGCACGCCGTCCACTTTCACATACTTGAGTCTGAATGCCGATTGCGACGTCGCTTTGCTCGAAGAAGCGGTGGGGGAATCGTTACGCTCGTTTGTTCTCCTGGCCGCTTCCATGACAGCGTACGCCAACATGTTGAAATATCCGGTCTCCATTTCTTTGGTATCGGAGTGGCTTTGTTTGTGTACAACTCCAACACATTGTTTCTTCAGGTTACACACCAAAGTTATGTCTGGAGCAAAATAAACATTGTCACAGCTCAGGTCAGGTTGCAAAAGCAGTAGATTTTCGTCGTCGAGATGGAATTCGTTCGGCGTAATCCCACCGGCCGTCCACACCTCCCTAAGAAGCGAAGCCATGAGTTTCACCCTCAGGTACGGCTTCACGTTACCGCACAGTTTCAGGGTCACATTCGCACACGATTCTAATCTTGCAGTGAACTTGGACCACATCGCGACGGTTTTGAGGAAAATGCCCTTCAGACGACCGAAGGACATCGGAATGTGAGCCAAAACCATCATCGCTCGGACGAGTTCCTTCAACAACCGCGACTTGGTGTATGGGTGAACCGAAATTGCAGTCGACGATCTTGCGGGCGGCGGGCATTTTCTCATTCTCTGTTCCAAAGTAGAATGTGCGACACAACGTGTACGTCTCCTTCATCTGACACGTCTCGCGGGTAAGCCAGTCTACCGTCTGGCGCTCAGCTCGCTCGGGGAAACATTCGCACACATACGTACGGCACGCCTTTACGTCGGTGTCCGGAAATTTGTCAGGGTGTACCAACGATATTGCAGCTTTACAGGCGTCTCTGAAGTCGCCCCATACCCCGGCCGTTGTTAGCATGTCGCGAGCGGCGCTGTCAAACTCATTCGTAGAAGCTAGCAAACGTGGATAGCAGGCAGCGAACGTCAACGTGGTCCTCGTTCGATTCCACACAGTGCTTGCGCAGGGGTCGTCTGCGAGAGTACCGGGTAGATTGAGCGCCAGAGCGGCGCATTCTTCTGTGTACAACGTTTGCGGATCGGTGGAGAGCAAAGTTTCCATGGTCGATCACGCGTGTGGGTTCCAGGTGATTCACAAAGAATTAATAATGATAGTGCACAAGGTAACTGCTTATATATCTCCGAGATGCGGTGCGCACATACACACACCTGCGCGCAATCAGATTATGCGAAATGTGGACTAGATGCACATCAACCGTCTCATGGGCGACGACGGACGAGTAGCTGAGGGGACTGCGGTACACCTAAATGTAATAAACTCAATACTTCTTGGACACGAGTGTGCTTATTCACATCGCTCTCTCTCAAGCGTGAAGGAAATGAAGTGTGTTAAGATGCAACAGTTCTATCATGAGTACAATCCTACGATACGCACAGCCCAAAGTGTGCAGGTCCTCTCGCGTCGTAAAGATAAACTGTTGTTCCAGACTGCCCAATGTACTGCCCAGATTCGGGTGCGACACCCTCGGTAGTCGCATCTTGGCGCGAGGGGCTATTCTGCTGTATTCCTCCACGGCTCTGTGGTAATCGGCCTCCTGACAAGGACTCAGGCTCAACTCCCCGTGTTGAACTCTGGACGCCACGAGCGGATTGAGTATCCCGGTGACGGAGACGAGCCGGTCGTGCTGCTGTTGGCCCGCTTGAGCCCGCGTGAACTTACACACGGGCTTCTCGGACGGGTTCTGTTTAAGCGCGACGGGCGGATTGAACGCACATATGCCGTATATGTTCATGAAGTCGTAAGAGGCAGAGGGTGTGCTCATACGTTCTACGTATTCTCTCACCAACGTTCGCATATCCCCGAGCGCTCTAGTCCTTAGCTCATAATACACACGCCTGTATTCCGCGTCGAGAGCGGCGCTCCCGTCGCGCTTGGCCTGTGCGTTCGAGGGCAGAGCGTCGACCCTAGGTCGCTTGGCCTCGTGTTCGGTCGGTCGTTCGAGCTCCACGCAATCTGACAATTTGCCGTAGCAAGCTTTAATGGCCGTGGCGACGAAGAACTGTTCGGGCGCACCTTTGTCGGATCCGGGCCGGCGTCGGCCCGCAGGACACGTGAGCATTCTGAAATACGACGGCTTTCTGAGATACTTGGTGGACGAGCTGGAACGTGCGACCGAGCGCGAAATTCGCCTGTGTGACGAAGCCTTAATAGAATGTCTGATAAAGCACAGGGAATTGACAAACGGTCCGTACGTGTGGTCGCCTCTAGCCCGATCGTACCTTCCTTTCCAAGAAGCTAGGCACGGGCACTTCTCCGCCCTAGTGCCAAAGGGCCCGTGTGTTGTCAAGTACGTTGACGCGTTGCTGCCGCTTTACTGTAAGCTGTGTTTCGCGGCCGACTGTCACGATCGAGCCGGCTGTACGGCTCGATCGCTGTTATCGCGCCTGCGACGCGTGGCTAGTTGCCCACCGGACCCCACGCTGGCGTACGAGCTCAGAGCGGCGGAATATTTGATCGACAACCTTTCGGCTTCCCCGCCTCGAGAATGGGGGGACGTAGCTAGGTCGCCCGACGTTTCGGTGGACACAAAGGTAGCGGTGGAATTACTTTGGTCTCATTTGGTCTTGGTGTACTCGGGCAATAGACGGCTTTTGCTGTACAACGTCGAACGATTCTTCACCACGCCGCAAAACTCTTTCGCCCTGTGCCCCGTGGAACTGCGCGCGGCTCTATTCGCACACGGGCGACACGACCCCATCTCCAAGCGCCATGACCGATACCGCAGAGAACACGTATCGCGACGGACGACGTGTCCGGTGTCACCTCGGCAGACCGAGCACCACCGTAAGCGCAGCAGACAACATACGCTCAACAACACCTTATACGAATCCCGACTATCGCGACTCTGCTGGCTCGGGGCCCTGTGGCTTTTGGACTTCGAGTGCAACGAGACCTTTTGCCGCTGGCTTCGCAAACCTGAGCCGTACAGAGCCCAGTCCGAACGCTCTGGCGACGACCCTCGAGGAACACTGTGAATGGCAAAACGTCTCTGCTGGCGACAGTCTAAGCGAATGCGCCAACGCTACTCTGAGAACAACGGGGAGCTGCGTAGTACAATTGGCAAACGGGGTACTTCTGCACGTGTTACACGTCAACACCGTGGGCAATCAAAAGTTCAACGCCACGGTGTTCTCCGAGAGGCACAGACGATACGGACAATTGCAGTCTAACACCACGAAGACCAGGAGGCTCAGCAGGTTGCGCTTCGTCTCGGACAAGAAGAGATTGTCTTCTCAACACGGGTACAAAAACACCAGGATAGAGTTTTCGTCGAATCCGAGCCGAAGCGCCAACTACACGTCTAACGCAAAGTATCTGCTCCAGTCCTATTTCCGAGGCGTTTTCGATACCGTCTCGCTGATGCTAGGAACGTGCGTCACGTCGACCAAACCGTTCACGGTCAGCAACGAGAATCTGACTTGCTACATATACGGCGCGGCCAACCCGCTCACGGTGGTGATACGCATGAAAAACACAAAGACGCATTTCCACACGCCTTTCTTCTTCTCCTCCGTCAACGTGGCCGGCGAGAAAAACAGACATCAGCTGTTTTCCTCCATGTCTATCAATTCGCAGAAAGTCAAAGATGTGACCGAGGACCTGCCCCACGCGCTGGACACAGTGGCCAAACTGCTCGAGATCCACGTTCATCTCAACAGGCTGTGCTGCGAGCTATCCCAAGAGCGACGCGGAATGCTGACCGCTAAAGAGAAACTCTGTTTGGTGTACCTCACGGAATTGCATTTCGTCAACGTGACGGATCGCAGCCACCCGAGACACTGGAGCGAGTACAGGGCCTCGGTCAAGGGCGCCTTCGTCAAGCAACATCGGAGTAAACTGACCTCTTTCCAGGACAAGGTCCTGACCAACTATCACTTGAAAAACCCAGAATTCATCCACATTGTACCCTGGCTACTCGACAACCCTAGTCCACTGCACGCCAAGCTGTTAACATCGCACGAAGCCTACCTCAGCCTCGAACGCAAAGTCACAGCGAGAGTGGAATTGATCGCCACGGTCGCTGTCAGTATCGAACGAAACCCCGGCAGACGCGCGCCCGAGGGATTCCCGTCTCTGCAGGACGTGGACTTCCGTGAATTGGGATACACATCGCAAACTTTGATCAGGGCGATAAGAAACGCTAGACTGTCTAAAGTGATACGGCCCTACAACGAAACGGACCTGTAAAGAGCCGTCTTACGGTTACTAGCTCGTAAGGTTTATTGTGTGTGTGTGTGTGTGTGTGTGTGTAGGCGCTACGCTAACACCGAACATCGCTTCCCATGGCCGACCGATGCAACGCGACGAACCCCCCGCCGAGTGTCGCTTCTGACGACGTGCTAAAAGTGTGGGGCATGATCAATCGACACTTTGAATCGGCACTGGTTTCGGCTGGCAGATCGGACGCTGTGACTAGAGCGAAGACCGAGATAAAATCGCAAGTGGCCGATTTGCGAGACGTTGTCGAGAACTGTGTCAAACGCCTGAACGCGATAGAGGACTACATACACGAACTTCAGAGACTTGAAGGTCGCGACGTACAAGACCAACTGGCGTCTGCGTCTCGATGCGATGCGCTGACGGGGGACTGGCATTTTCTGTACTTGTCGACGGGGAATGTGTTTGGTTATCTGAAGATGATACCCGAGAGCGTTACGGCTCACGAGGACCCGGACCCTGACACCGGTTCTCGTCGAGCGGCCGCGTTCACCGTTCCCCTAGACGTATTGGACGAGGCGGGGGCTGTCGATGGGGAGCCACACGTGCGAGCCGACGGCGGGTGTGCGTCGCTGTGCCCTTGCTGTCAGGTCTCTTTTGACAGTACCGTGTTTTGGAAGCACGCTCTTTTTGAAATCGCGTCCAGGGGGAACAGCGTTACGGCGTGGCAAGTGGTGGATCGCGACAATAAACCCAGATGGGTCGTGGATCGCGCTTCGGGTTGGAGGGACCCTATTTACAGACCCCGAGATGCGAGAGGCATGTGCGAGATCGGACAAAGCCTCGGCGAGTTAAACCTTCCGCACTTTCTATCGGATCGAGACTTCTCGTCCGCGTTGGACGCTACGTTCCAATACTTGGAGAAAGAATTGACATCCTGAACATGCTCTCCTACACCTACAAACCACCAGCCCGAGGCACCGACCAGATAACCCCATCCGAGTCGGATAGATTTCTCGAGGCGATGGAAGACGACGTGGTCACGTTGGACTATTTGATAGGAGTGACGCAGATAAACGGAGCATACGCCTTCGTTCAATACAAGCCCACCGAGAAACACAAACGCTGCGCAGGGGACTAAAATATCCCCCGTTCATCAGACAAACATGTTCATCCAAACCTTACGCGATAACGGCGTGTCGCTGGAAGCCGCTATATGCACCGTCGCGGAATCTAACCAGCGAACCTTATGGCTACGGATTCCTCTATCAGAGCTAAAGGAACTTAGCCTAGAACCTCTGTGGATGATAAGAGGGGTAGTCCAGCTATTCGGCAAACAGCAATGCATTGCCATCGCGATCGACGACAGAGCGCTGGCGAACATGACGCTGGATCCCGACACTGCGCTACTGGTCGACTCGTGCGCACGGGAGCAAACGGCGCAAACCCATCGCGACGACGAACCTTCCCGGCGACAGCGGGCGCCCAAAGGCTCGCCGCCGCGTTCGTCTCCAACTGAAACCGTCAAACGAAAGCGTACTCTCGCTTCACAAGACACGGACAGTGTCGCCGTCTGCAAAAAGCCCAAACCCCTTTGCTGTGACACACCGATACACGGACAGAAGCAACACAGACGACATGATGTTACGCCAAAGTTTAATGTGAAAAACAGAAATGTACACAGATACAAAACACGTAACAGGACAAGGATTGACACATCTGAGGTCTCGCTCGCCTCCAGCGACATGGCACGACCGGAGACGCCTTCGGCCTTGCCGGCTGACACAGCGGACGATCCTGCGTGCGATGCGATCGTCACACAGGACGAGCCGTCTCGCGGAAGTTCCCCTTCCGTTCACCGTGTCGATCTCGGCGGAGACGTTCCCCGAGATCCCTCTTTTGTCTCGTTGGCGACCGTGACCGTGGATCAGCGTGCGCCTTTGCGAGACTCTCGGTCGCCGGTCCCCCCCGATGATCCCGCTGACGAACGAACCCAGCTTGCATCGCATCCGTCTCGGGGGATGCAGCGTAGGTGCCTGGTGATGTAAACAAGTCCAGGTTCTCGGGTGGGCTAACGTGATGTTCGCATCTCACATCGGAAGGCCTCAGTCCCAGTTTGTTGGCCAACAATAGCCCATACGCTACGGGATGGAGCGAGTCCCGCGTGAGCATAACGTCGTTCACCGTGAGCGAAGAGTCAGGTTTTCGTCCGGACAAGCTGTCCGCAAACACTAAGCCGGACGTGTTCAAAAGCGTCACCAGCATCGAGTGGAAAGTGTGAACGGGGGACCCGGATTCCAACTCCCGAACCGTGTCTCTGTTATTGTACTGTATCGTGTTATGTCTTCTGCTGAATTGATTGAAGCCGGATAGTGCGCTCCGCCAGAAATTTGTCCACATACTCAACGTCTCCTCCAAGTGAGCGACGCTCACCGCGGACGGGTAGCTGCACACCAGTTTGACGTCCGATCCAAGCTCCGTGACGGGTCCCTGTTCCTCCTGCCCGTCGGCGTCACGCTCGAGCTTTCTCGCTATGAGATCGGCCGTTTGAAGCAACTTACTATTTTTACACACCTTTTTCAATTCGTCCACCGCAGCGCGAGGGCGCCGTGTCACTTCTTCCAAAAACTTTCTCACCTTGTCCTTCGGAGATCATGGTCGCCATCATCTTACTCAAGCTGTGCGACACGCTGGCTGACTTGTGTTCCGAGACCGTACCGCCGACTCCGGATCGCAGTAAGAAGTCGGGCAACTCGGACGCCGGTAACCCGAACATGTCCGTGCTGTTGTTGGCGGTCATGAAGCGAGACAAGTTGTCCAGGAGCGGTCTCCCCGATGCGTTTCCGTTGACGGAAACGCCCGTCGCCAGCGTCTGGTCTGCTCTACCTGAGATAATGGCATCTGCCAAGTGTGTCAACGAAGATCGATCCGCTCCCCCGCTGGTATAAACCTGTCGGCCCGACGCCTTCATTAACCCGGCTATGATGTTACGGAAAAGAGCGGCCCAACATTTGACCGTCTCGTGTACCCTTTTGGCTAGCGTGGAACCGTCCGCCCCGGCCGTCCAAGAGCTTTCCCACATCGGTATGTGCCGATACAAAATGCCGTCTACCGCAGCTGTGACGAGGCCGGTCTCGACGTCGAAGAAAGCCACGCACGAGGAGGCCTTGCATTCGGGAACGACGGGACATCTACCGTGTTCGAACGTCTTCATCACACCCCACAGCCCGACGGTGGCCATCTTAAGCTCTGTTTCCTTTATGGGATTGCGTCTAAGCCCGGCGTCGCAATCTATCCAATCTCCTACGATTTTACACACCACCGACACTTGGGGCCGTGGAACGCAATTGCTCATTAGCAGCTCAAGGGCGGCGGTCAGTTTGTCGAGCGGCACGTGTAAAACGGAAGGTAGGGCTCGCTCGTGCGCGCGGAGCTCTTGGACGGATTCGGCCACGGCCTCGCGGGGACTCAGCGTGTCGTACACGCTGGTGAGAAGGGACCTTTTACAATGCCGCTTGTCCAGTCGCGGAGCACAGGAACAGTACCGGTCGGATTGCCGGCGTCTGTTGAGCGTCCTCATATCCGAGGACACCAAAGCATTCAGACTCGCTCTGCTCGAAGGTCCCACGCCTATCTTCCTTATCCTTTGCCACGGGACAAAAATGCACGGCACGAACCCCGCCAATACAGTCCAACGGATCATATTGCGCAACGTATTCTTGATGTGCTCGCACACGCGATTCGAGGAGTAATAGTTCACCAAGTACCGAACTAAGCACGTGGCACTCTCGTTGTTGCTCCCCAACACGTTGTACAACAACAACTCTATGGACAGATTTGGATTGAACGTGTTGACAATCTCTTCCACGGCCTACGGCCAACTGAGGATCCTCGGCCACGTAAATCCAAGACTCTACGTCGCGATGAATCGGTATCAACCCGTAATCTCTATAGTCGACGAGGCGGGACGCATCTCGTTTACACTGCTGCTCGTTCCTTCTAAACCTGTAAAGGTCGTGCGAACACGGCCTGTCTCTCAACGCCACCTCCGCTAACTGCTTCTCCACCAGCACACGTTCCGACGCCATGACAATGGCTTGAATTCCCCCCCCACCCCCTCCTCTAATCTTTACCAGTATATAGTCCGGTTAACAATTCCATCCTCAAATATACTTATTATCACCTGCTTTTTAAATACGAGCGTGCGACCGTCGCCTACTGTCAGGTCGGGATGGTGTGGATGTTATTCAGAGCGCTTTGCTGCCTGTGTCAAAACAGGGACACTGTGCGCGGCTACATGGGCGGCGGCGGCGAGTATTATCAGGAATTCGAGGACAGCGAAGATGACGACGAGGACAAGGACAAGGACAAGGACAAGGACGACGACTCAAGTAACCAGAAGGAATTTTGGCGGAGAGCGTTGAAGTTGTCTAGACTCAAGCGAGACGCGATAGAGGCCACCGCGGATGCGGTCGTTGCGGACAGACTGCTGAAGCGACACGGGGGTGATTCGAGTTTACTAATGTACTACGATGAGTGCTCCCATGAAATGTCTAAGGCTCTACAGCGACTTCCCCTTGGACCGCGCAGGACACAGATCAAGGCGATCGGTCGCTCTTCCCGTGTGAAATCTAGAGCGTTCGTAGTATAGTATAGTACCGCGGTGGATCTACAAATAAACAAGCAATCATGAACATCGTAGTGATGGACCCGGGCAGCTACAAGCTGAAACCGGTGGAAGCTGTGGCCAGATTGATCGGAGCCCCCGGGTTTCTCAGAAACCCAAATAGTGAATTTGCCGAGTACATTGTCGACAAAGTGATCAGATCCTCTGCTGCCAACACGAGCGTGGTCACGGACGTGACTCTGCTGATGTCCCAGGCTCACATGGGAGTGACTCTGTTTCGACAACAGCGAGAAACGAGCCGTTTGCTGGGGGGGTTCGTTTACAAAATGTTAATCCCGGACGACAAGGTGCCCACGGGCACGAAATTCTTCCGAAAGTACAGAATCACGGATCAACGAGAAGCTCAGCATGGCACGTACGACACGATAACCAACGGAGTACAGACTACCGTGCACAGCGAGGAATTCAGGCCCACGTCCAAAGTTGTGACCATGCAATTCGGTAGTCTGCTGAGCGTGACGGTGCCGTCGGTCGCCGTCGACCTCATCACGAGAGAGCTGGAGATGGCTAGCACGGCCTGGGAACTGACGAGAACGTGCGAAGTCTTGCAATACTGCGCGGCTCAGCCCACGCTAATCGACAGAATCGCCCGGCAGACCAAAACGGCAGGCCGCGCCGAACGGCTCGACTACGTGTTGACCATGGCCGAGCTCACGTGTGGCATGGTGAACATACAGCCCGACACGTTCGTTTGCGCTTTGGAAAACGCCAGGAGAGTGTTAGAGAGCGAAAGCCCAGAGGTTCTGATTATGGGCGAGAGCTTATTTAGAATAGTGTCCCAGCAGCACTCCGGCTCCTTGAGGTCTCACATAGTTACAGAGGACACCGTCCTCTCGCCGGAGTTTGCGGTGTACACCATGGACAACGAAACGGTCAACGCGTCCGACGGTCACCAATTTGTAATGAAAGAAGTAACGCACCACAGCTCTCTGGGAACAGGCCTGCCTTTCGTGGAAGGGTCTCTGTCTCAAGAGTCCACCAAGGTGAATTACATAATGGCAGGCGGCGGACCGACCGACAAGATACCCATCGTACGCGTGGACGGCGTGCAAATGGAACACGGCGTGAGTAGGAACACTTCCACCGAGCACAAAGCCTTCTCCAATTCAGAGGGTTTTAAGTGGGAGTATTTCACGGTGGGGTGCACCGCTCCCGCCGTCGCACAATTGAATCCGTACACTTTGCTCGACACCAAAGACGCGGACGAGCTCAACTTCAAACACGTGGCGCAGAGGTCGCCGTCGTCCACCTTTCTGCACAGATACGACGGGGTGGTGGTAGAAGTCACGCTTCGTAGTCTTCACGCCAGAGGGAACCCCAAGGAACTGTTCACCGCCGAGCGAAGGAGATATCTGCAAACCGAGGTGGATTCTCTGATGACCGGCGGAGAACGCACATGTATCACCAGAGCAACGATGATCGCGTTGGCAAAGATTAGAGACTGGTACGCAAAGACCAACAACCCGGCGTCTCTCTTGGAGTTCGACACGTGACACATGGTGATACCGCAAGACAACCGGTGGCTCGTGAGACCTAGGTTCGCGCTGTTCAACTCCTCGGGCATGAACTCCATCGAGAACGAAATAGCCCAAATCGGAAGCGAGTTGCTCGCACGTTTTGGCAAAACCACGCAAGCGCAAAGCGTAACCTCGGGCTTGGAGTTTATCGACCACGCGCTACTACACAGCCCTGGCATCCAGGCCATGTTGACAGTCAGAAACGAGGCGTTCGCGAACACCTTCACGCTAACTGCGCTGATGAGCAAAGCGGAGTGGCCAACATCAAGAAAGTACTGGTCTCTGTTAACCGATCCCATCTGCACGATCGCGCTACACAGAGGGCTTTTGGCTAAAGAAGGGGGCTCTGAATTTACATCTCAGGAGCGTACGATCTTGGTACAATTGGAGGATCTCATAAACGGCGTACTGTTCCTATTTCATGCAATCGTCGGCGAAAGAACCAACTCGATGCTCCCCTACATGGTCGCGTTCAACCTTTCAAATGGACACGAAGCCAACCACGGTTACCCGATGTCGTTCACCGCCAACGAGATCGACTACTGCAACATCATGTACTGGGTAGTGTTGCCTGCTATGGGTGCTAGGGTGTATAGGACTACAGAGTCACGGGATCACGATCACGACGTCCGACATGTCCCCATAGTGCGGGACGGAGATCTTGTCAGGCTAGAGAACGAGTTGAATCTGACCAACAGTGAGATGCCCACGGTCCCCCAGATCACCGGTGTGTGTTTCTTTTCAAAGACGACACCGGGCGCAGGCTACGAGGACGCGACAGACGTCTTCGTTCCCACCGCGGGGTTCTCGGAGAGCAGCGACGGGAGCTTTCACCCCACGTCGCTCGTCACGTACATGTGGGCCGTCAGGATACACAAACTTACCGGCGTCACCAACTACCTTGCCAAATTCCTCTTGGGAGTACACTATAGCACTCTGTTGACTCGCCGGGTCATACAGGACCACTACGACACCAAGTATTATTCGGGGTTGTCGTATCTGATGTTCCGAGGTCTGCGATTTACCGGCTGCGGGATATCGCCCATGCCCCAGAAGTCCATGCTGTACACCTTGGGCACGGGGGTAATATGCAAACCCACCAGCCACAACACTCATCAACTGCTATCCGTCAACCAGTACTGCGAATCGACGATCATCCCAGATACGATGGACTCCCCGGGGTTATACATTTCTAACATGTACATGAAAGACTTGCGAGGAGGAGACGTTCACATCGACACGCAAGGTCCGTACGACGTGGTGGTAGCGGACGCGTTTAACGGCTTCTGCCCCGAATCCGACACTTCCTGCGGCGACCGCAGACCTTACATTTTCACGACCGGTCGTTCGGAGAGACTGACCTCCTCGTTGACGCGTGATCCGAGGATGCGGACGGAAGGTTACAGTTGCATACCCACCTTGCTTCACCCTTTCACTTCGGTGCACGCCGTAAAGCCCAAATCACATTCTCGGAGCAGAGGTAGCGAGGAGAGCAACCTGAGACTTTTCTGTAAAACCCAGCACGTCGTAGACTTAGACAAAGGCGTATTGGACGCCGTGCACGACCCCTTCAAGGACACGGTCGACAGAGCCAGCGGAAACAAACGGATTACGGACATCATGCACAAGGAATTAGGAGTGGCTTTCTGTGGTACTTACGGCGTGGGCCTCACGTCGGATAAGAAACTCAAGTTTGTCAGCGACGAAACGACGAGCAATCTGGTCGATCGACTGGCTCCTAGAATCAGCGGCACGGGGCTGTTTGCTAACACCCCGGTTCACAGCGCGTACCGGCTCATCACTCCTATATTCAACCGCATATTTGAGAGTACGCGATACTCGCGCATGCTACAGTGCTAGCCGACGTCCGAGGTGAAAAAAAACCCCAAATAACCCCCCACCCCCCACCCACAAAAACAAACAATGGTATCGCGCTGCGCTCGCAATGCCTCGCTGGCGGACCGGAGTGTCGGATAGGCTGACCGAGGCCGTGTGCTGTTTGACGGACGCGCTGCTCTCTTGCGGAGTGAACGTTTTCACTTCGTTATACATGCATCCGATGGAACAAGAAAATACTCTCGTGCTCATGAGAAAGAAAGAGGAGGCGCACCTCGACGTGGCGATACACACGGTGTCGCGAGACATATCGAGTTTAGACGCAAACATCGCTCTGCTCAAAGACAGCACCGCGACGGCGCTCGTCGCGGACCACACGGAGGAGTATCAGAACCTCAAGAAAGAGCTGGACTCGGCTGAGCTGGAGAGACAGCGTCTGCGCTATTTACTCAGAGCTCTGAGAGGAAGACTCGATGTTCGGCGGCTGATTCCTGCAGTTAAAACATTGTCGGACAACGTGGGACTGCAACTCAATGCTTCGGAATACATAAACAAGCAAGTGCTCACTCTGGCCATACAAAGGGACTTGGATGACGCCAGGGAGCCTGTGACCAAGGTCACGGTCGAAGAAGCGTGTAACGCATACGGAAGACCGCCTGAACCGAATTGTCCTGTGCACATAGTGTAGATTGCCTTGCTTTCGTTGGATGGGTGTCATGTGTCGTGTAGACTGAACCCACATTGTTTTCTGTTGATCTGTGTGCAATGTACAAAATAAACACGATGATAGAATGATACAAATGTCTGTATTGTTGTGTCGTCACATACAGCATTCTATAACACGTTGGTACGAGCCACATAAAGCATTCTAAAAACATGGGTACGCGGAGTCACAAAACACATTAGATGTTGACGATAATAACATATGATACGGTGGACCCAGACATCGGTTGGGACGCGACACGGCTGTTGCAGGGCACTGTGACCGTTGCATCTCAGTCGGAGACGTGCCCTTGCACCCCGTGTAGCTCAGGAGTTTCATCTACCCAGGAGAGCCATTGTTTTAGATTATACACGAACGCCATAGGCTCTTCGTTCGCCTGGCACGTATACATCTCTGCACGCGACTCACCTTGGCAGTCCGTTAATCTGTACATAGATTGCACTGGGTACACGCGACGCACATCACGGCCCATATTCACCGGCAGCATCGATAGGATGTGCACCGTCTCAACCTCCTGCAATCTGGTGTTATATCCTTGCAATATCCAACCCGCGTGTCGGGCGATGTTCAGTAGTAATTCTCGATAACCGGTATCGGCGACATCGCGAGTGCAACGCGTTAGTCTCTGTGTAATAGTCGGCATCACACGTTGTCGAAAGTACGCGTGTCTGTCTGTGACAGTCCACAGTCCACGAAGCGTAGAACAAACGCAACTCCCGCTATCCACGTCGGCCACGTCTTTGAGATCCGTAAAGCACGGTATCCATCCTACGTGCTCTCTAGATATCTTTTGCGTATGATCCTCGTGAGTTACGAGTATGTGGGTTAACACTCTCTTGTGATAGAAATGAAGCAGTAGAGTCTGGCCCATAATTCTAATCAACCAAGGCTGCATCTTTGCAGTTTCCCGCACGGTGCCTGGTTCGTCGCAGACGAGAGTGACAAAAAATGTCTTTACCCACAACACGCGTTGACACCGAATAGTGAAGCCCAAAAGGTGTGGCGCGGCTGGCGCTGTCAACATAAACCTCAGAGCTTCGCATATCATCTCAAAGTTGATGTTGCGACCAGGCAATGGCCGTAGAACTCCAAAGTTGGAAGTCTTCCATCGTACTATGTTGGGTTGTGCGGCAGTGTGAACTAAAGCCACAGCACACTTTACGAAAACCCCATCGGTTGCACCTAGAGTGTAAACCCAGTCCTCTCCCTCCGTATCCATCGCGGTACAGCAGTAGAAAATGTCAAAGTCTAACGATGCTTTTCTTTCACCTCCCCGCAGAGGGCAACGCGGTGCATGTACCGCACACCGCTTTTCCGGCTCACTGAAGAAATCATCAACAACACTCTGGTTAGACTACGAGTACGAAAGCGCAAACTGTACCCTGGTCTTAATTTTATATTGACCGAAAGCACAACAGCTATACAGCTCTGCGACAAACGGGGGGTCGGTTTTGGGTTTGTCTTTCACAAGACAACGGAATACATACGCCACCACACAGTCCAGTTTTTACTTTTACTTTTATTACATACATATATATATATACACACACATATACAATGTGCAACGTACAGGGATGACACTGACAATTGCATTACAATTACAATACCCCGACGTGAAAGCAGTGTGTTCGTATCATCTTGAAACAGACAACCCTTTCATAGCAGCTTAGGTCTTCAGCGAAAGCGAGGCTTTACGCCAACCGGCCGCGAAATACCTCCGCCGCCGCAGCCTCCTCCTCCTCCTCCTCCTCCACAAAACATCGTATAGGCTATCCCAGCAGAAAGGCCGGTACACCATGCCATGAGTACAGCAACACAAGTCCACAGTGCGGCATCACTGGCAAAACCTGAAAGCCATCCCCCGAATGTGACCCTGCTAGCGGTTATCTCATCGTAGCGTTTATCAAACGCTTCTATGTTTCTGCTTATGTTGTCAAGTTCACCGTGGAGACTAATGAGTTTTATGCTTGTGTTTATATTCTTAAGTAGCTCCAATTCAGGCCCTCCTGCCACGTTGTCCTCTAACAGATCCGCAAAGGACACCGGGCCTTGCGATATATGCGTCCGGGAAAAGGGTTTAAGGGGGGGCGATTCTATTTCCACGGTCGCGACACCTTCCATCCAAGTAACTTGGTTCTTCTGATAGCATACGCCTTTGTGACATGGCGCGCACACGGTCTTACAGTCCTTGGGATTTTCCAGGCATCTTAGGTACGTGTGATGAGGCTCGGGTGCACGGCAGTACCTTCCGTGACATTCCGAAGGCTCGTAATATTTGCCGTTTATCAGCCACACCTTGTAATCGGGCCAACAGGGGATGCCGTCTGTGCTCATTTTGGGCATGGGTATAACACCCCTGATTGTGGTTTTCTCCACCGTGTTGGGCAAAGAATGCACTATGAACAGTTTCCTGTCTTTGTACAGAGCGGTGGCGACCGTCGGGAATTCGGACAATCCGGGGTGTTCCTGTATCACAGACATGCCGCTCGGGCAACTGCCGGATCGCTTCGATGCAATTTGCCTGAGACAGTTCTCGATCCCTCTGGCCATGAACCTCACCTGCATGGCCGCCTGCATCATTTGATGCGTGACGCTCTGCATCTGAGCGTACCACATCTGGTAGCTAATGGTGACGGAGAATTTGACGTTGATGTCACGCATCAAGGCTTCCCTGTTTTTCATCATAGTCTCTTTGAGCAGGGCAAAGTTTTTGTTGGCCTTCTCATTATTGCGCTGCATTTGTATCTCCTGCTCGTCTAGGCGTCCATTCACCAATGCTATATTATCATCGAGCTTCCTGCTGACTTCGACCATGTCCTGAGAGATTTTGACATAGTTGTTTTTCAAAAGGTCCATCTGCTCTTCCAATTTATCAACTCTGTTCGACGTGTGCCAGGCCAACCCCAACGCCGCGGTTGCCATGCCCGTGGCCACGAAACGTTTCCTTCTGCCATGGGGTTTAGGCGGCCTGTCCAGCCAGGGAAACGGCGCCGAGTCCGGTAGTTCGTACATCCTCGCTGTCCGTTCCTGCATGGCCAGCTCTCGTAGCCCCTGTTGCACAAATTCACTGGCTCTGCGTGCGTCGTTTACTATCTCGTGAGCGGAATTGCACAGCCTGCCGTAATTCCTTCGACAACTGTCGTCCCCTCCGCATATCGCTATTAGACACGGTTGCATGGCGCTCACGTCGTAATCGATACACCGCACGTCCATATTTATGTAATCTATGCCGTGGGTAAAGTTCGATACGAAATAGAATGCTTCGGCCGGTTTGACTATTGATCCGTACTCGGCCTCGATCGTCGGCTTATCCACCGTGTATCCGTCGTCCACGGCCACCACGTTCATATTGTGGATAGTCTCTCCGCCGTTGTAGGTGTTGCACACTTTGTTAACCGGAGACTTGTACTCCACCACGGTAGCGGTGTCCAGTATACCCACCATATAGTGACTGCTGTCCGTAGTGGGTACTAGCGTGTGTATGTTGATCGCGGTCTGCGGCGGGGTGCTGGACAGTAGGGCCTCGTGTTTCGGTTCGCCGGGCGTGCAAGATTGCAACGTGTGCACGTTCACGATGTACATGTTATCGTAGCTTGTCTTGTACATCTCCTTGTACGGCTCTTTGAACACCCCCAAGGCCCCGTTCAAAATTATAAGCCCTGGACACACGAGTCTATTGCTGAGACCAACTTGATACTGCGGGTCGAGGCAATTTTTGGATCCCGACGCAGGGTCCTTGTATTCTCTAGGGACAGCGATAGCTTCCGTGGAATCCGTTCCCACGACCGAGTTTGCGGAGCGCCTGTTCCTCACGCTGGCACGGGATGCGGTGTCGCTCGACACCCCCGCCACAGCCTGTTGTCTGCGCCAGTCCCTAAGCCTGTGGACCGCGGACGTCACGCTCGATATAGCGGGGGTGTTAGCGCGCACCTTTCGCTTGAAATCCGAGTCCACGGGGGAGATCACAAATTGGTTGATACCAAACGCGACCGCTATCAATTCGGGGTACTGCTTGAGGGTTTCGAGGGACGTAGACGTGTACATCGCGTTGACTAACGCGTTTCTGCCCCACATGGTCGTCGTCGATCCGGAGCAACATTTCCTGTTCATGTCTTCCTCGCATCTCAAAATGTTATTACTTTCCATGTCGGCCAACGTGAGTTCGGTCGTGGTTTTTTTCGAGACGTCCGCCACGTTGTTCTCCAAGGGTGTAATCGTCAGCCCCCCGGTTAGCGACAACGTAGCTATCAGCTTGTTAGCCTTAACGCCACAGCGTAATACAGCCAGCACGTACGGCAAGATGCCCTTGATCGAACCCCCTTTCGTCCACATGTTCTGGCAGTCTTTGGGTTCGGTCATGTCAACGAACAGTCGGGGGGTGACAAAGGCCTCGAACGTTCCGAGGCTCGTAAAGTTCATGGTCTTCACGCGGCTCACATCTCTCGGTAAACGAAGGAATAGCTTGGTTGCCCGTAGCTCAGTTATCGCCCGCGCCACGTCGCTCGCCACTTTGCTCACCTCGGAATCCGCGTTGACCCGAGAGCAAGCGGATGCGCCCCACGCGCTGGTGTCCAGCATGATGGCGCTCGCGTACGTGGCAATCGCCGTTTTGTGCAGGGTCTTAGCTATGTTCTCTATCGTCGAGGCGTACCTCTCATTTGTGGAAGCCACGGGGACCACGCACCTGTCCAGCGGTATCCTGAGAATAACGTATCCGAATTCGCTCAATGCGTGGAACCTGTCGATGTCCACGTCCAGGGACAGATGATTCGAGGCGTACGACGCGTTGTCCGCCGATACTACGGTAGCGTCGCAGGACGAGGAGGGGATGAAGGCTTCGATTTCACCGGTGGTGGGTCGCGATAGTACATCTCTCCGCAGCAGCTCCGCCGCACTAGATATTTCGCACATAGCGATAGGGGCCGAGGCGTCTTCGTCGGCGTTGGTTATGCCCACGCTGTTGGTATCGGCTCGTCCTATGCAGAACGTGTTTCCGTTTGAGCGAAAACAGTTGTCGCCCAGTTGAGTGTAGCACAGGCCTATCGACTCGCTGTCGCCCAGGCCCACGTACGATAACACGCAAGCGTACGGAGAGTTTCTTATGCTCAGCACGTCGTCGGTGTCGGGCCAAGTTCTATTCCCTTCGGTTGCGTACAAGGTCCTTCTCAACAATTTATAGGTTGCGCACTGGGGATCGGGGTCGCACTGTGCCGTGGGATCGTCGCCGAAGAAATACTCTCTGTTTCTCTCATTGGCGTGCAGCATTATGGATACCTTGTTGATGGGAATTGAAGATACCACGCGATCTGCGCACGGGAACTTTCCTGGTATTTCTACGCACGAGTCTTTGTCCAGCTTCAGCACGTACGCGCCTAGCATAACACCTTGACGTTCGTATCTACTCAGATCACCACTAGCACTCCTGTCCGGTCTCCAGCTAGCGTAAATTTTCCCGGAGCAGTAATGTGTACACATTTGGTCACTCGGATCCTCGCGCCCCTCGATGTCAACCGTCAAGGCGAAGCTTCCTTTGCTGTAACCTTGACACCAGCTGGTCCCCGCAGCACATCTCAGAACCGATATCCAGACGTATGGAGCGTATCCGTAGGGCTTGGCGATTCTGTTGTTTTTGTTGTTGTTGTTGTTGTTGTACACCACGGGGCTGCATGCTGCAAAAGGCAACAACAAACCCACACACAGAGCGAATGCGGTGATCATGGTGTCACGACGAATGTGCCGCTTACAGATAAAGCTATGGAGGGTACTCTGATGGCATCAGCTGCACAGTGTCATAGCAGAGGATGTGACCCTCCCTTGTCGTTTGAATCTACGGGTCGGTGTTTTAGTAGAGTTCGGCACATGGCCGTGAGTCCGATGAATTGTTTCACCGCGTCGTTGTGAATTTTGGCCACGTCCTGATCCGGTACCAGTATTGCCTTACCCATATGGGTAGTCACGCGGTTCATGATGTGTAGCGAAGTACGGTTCGCTAATGTGTACGAGCGGGCTATCAAGTCTATCGACATGTTCTGTAGTACGCCGATCATGTTTTCGTCCGACGTTACCGTGTGACCCAGATGAACGTTGACCTCTTCGGTTGTAAACCTTTGTCCGCACGACACCAAAAACGATCTGACTTCGTGAGGTTTGAGGACCTTGATCGCATCCGTGGTGTTTTGGTCCAGTTCGCATAGACGACACTCTTTTGGTGGGCAGAGTTCGACGTCCACGATACCGGGCTGCTGGTCCGTGTTTAACTTGACATATAACATCGGATATTGCTTCTGCATGAAGCGATCGACATCCCCGTTTTGCTGACATTCGAGAACGCCCTGGTCCGACGGCTCTGGAAACAAGCTGAACACGGGATCTGAAGCCATATCGACAGAATACCCTGGATCTCGTGGTGTGGTTGCACGAGGCCTGTTTTCTTCCGTGGAACCTCGCTGCGTCGAGGAGTTAGAACTACTAATAGAGGGTCGGACGCCCGACGAAGAATGTTCCGAGGGGCGACTAGTCGTTGTCGTCGTGGTTATAGAACGTGCTCGGTGAGCGCGGTTGGAGGAGGATGTCCAGTGTTCAGACCTCCTCGGCTGAGTTACTGGCGGTGAATCGCCGTGCGGACGGTTGCTCATCTTCGCAAGTCGAGGAGTGCGGCGTGGTCGGGCGCATACAGTGTGAAAGGCTCACGGTGTCGGGTGGCTTGCTGTCGGTTTGTTGCGATCGCTTTCGGACCGGCAGCATCTGCTTACATCGAGATGCAGCCGGCGAGAACGTAATAGCTATAGTACATAGCGAACATTGTAAATGGTGCAAAACCGGTTCTGTTCAAGGCACGCGCGACAGACTCGGCAGCGGCCTTTACACCGGTGCGTATCTCGGACGGCTGTTTCAGATCAGAGTGTCGGAAGCCGCTAGATTAACGGAGTTGATCGCGGAGTTGACAAAGACGCAAGGAGCAACCCTCGACCACCGCGACGTCCCCGTAACAGGAACCCCTCCGTACTGTACGGTCACTGATGTGCGGCATATATCGAGCGTGGCTCTTACGATATTACTGGCCTTCGACGACGAATTTGTCTGGGGTGACAACGTGACGTTTAACACGAAGGCTCGCCTAGGTTGACTCCGACGTCGGTGCGCTTCGCCGCGATGGACGAGGCCGTGGCTCCCGCCGCGGGATCGAGACTCGGTCCCGTATTTGCAACCAAGGACCGGCGGGCGTACATTAAGGTTCGCAAGGACGACAGCGTGCGTGCTGTCGTCGACTTATCGACGATGACCCTAGTGGACTACGCGACTCCGGAACAATACCCGGACGAACCCGTGCGGTGCGACCGATCTCTGTTCGTTCCTATCTTTTGCAAAGAATGCTACGGCACACACGACGCACAATACAACGGCGCGCTGCAGGCTATAAAGTCTTCTGGCGCGGACACGTTCATCGTGGGCATGTGCAGCGTGTACGGCGTAGCCTCGGGCGAGATATACCCGGATTCTAGGCTGGAATACATTGTGCCAAACGACCTGTCTTTCTCCGGAGCTTGTCACCCTCAACCGGGCAGGGCCTTGTTCATGCACAAGACCGAGAACGAGATCGGCTCGGTCAAATGCTACTGGCACGTGCACAGCCGATCGACGAACAAAACCTTTCTGTATTGCTGCGTGGCGAGGGCCGATACGGAGTACGCGGTGGGCGTCGTGCAACCAGAAACCAGTACGGGTTTTAGCTTAGGTACAGTCGGGGATAACGCAAAGGGGCCCGTCACGGAAGAGTGCAGTTTGGTCTCTTGGCCCATGAGACCGGGTTGTTTTTGCGTGGTGGTGTCGGCAAAGGACTTGCCGTCGACGATGACTAGAATGGGGTTCTCCTGCTCGAAAGACACCACACTGGACGCTGGCGAAAAGCCCCTCGGCCTATCTACTACCCTCTGCGCCCCAGAGACTCTGACATCTGCGGAGCGAGTGGGCCAGCAAGACGCGGAGGCTCTGCGTAAGATGGTGGCGGATCAGACGGCCGAAATGCGCCTATTGAAAGACGCGTTAGAGGCCGTGAAGGTTCAGAATAACCTATTTACTCGTTTACTAAAGGGACCGGACAAAGACGCCTTGTTCACTCTACGAGGGGCCAGGGAATTCAGTAGGCGAACAGGCACGGGAACCAAACTCTGCGCAGGTGACACTACTGACGATAAAACCCTTGACCGAGAACCCGAACAGACGTCGGACGCTCGTAACGCCGGCGAGATGGCCGCGACGCAAAGTCAGATGGACGAGATACTCAAGCTCCTGCAAAACCAACACCGGCAACAACAGCCTCAACAACAGCAAGACGTGCAACACGCTCAACTCTATGCCTTTCACAATCAAACGCAACCCAATCCAGTCTACCTTCCGTATCCTGCAGCTGTGCAGCCCCACAACCCAACTGTGTTCCACCGACGATACGGAGATGCTGGGCTGCCCGACGCAAACCCCAAGGCTGGGTTTCCCCACTCCGAAAGCCCGATGGATTACGATAGTCTGACTCAGGAACAGAGACGGAAAATAGCCATGGCGTACAATCGAGAGGAAGCGGAAAAACAGGCCGTTGCGCAAAAGGAACAAGAAAGGATGTTGGAGTCCATCAAAGCCAGCATAAAAGACGCCCTGAAAGACCAGATGTCCAAATCCGCATCAACGGAGTCCCAGAGCGAACAATACGACACGCTCAGGATGTTAGGAAGGGATACGCCGTACAAGCGTGTCAACCACACTCGGAGTTCCGAGTCGACCGACGACAACAACGACGTGGCGGGGCTTTTGCGTGAACTGAGGGAACTGAGGGAACTGACTAAAGAGCTCTCCGCCAGACGTGTTGTAGCCAAGAAACCGAACCTTGGCAATCCAAACCCCGCCAATCAAAACCAGAGCCCTGACAATCAGACTGTCGCCATGGAAGCTGAAAACACTAGCCCAGTCGCAGAGTCCGCGGTCGTTGGGGATCATTCTCTGGTGACCGCGAAGCAACAGGCCGGTTACGCCAGTGTCGCGCAAGCTAGAGCCGGGAGATCCACTGGAGACTCGGTTTCCAATTTCATATCTGCCATTGTGTCAAAGCATTGAATCTGATGTGTTGTGATGTACACGTTGTAATGCTTACAAGAAATAAAAAGGAATGATACACAGTGTTTGTACAGTTGTCAAACGTCTCTTTATTTTACATGTCATACAGTCCAATGACACGACGTCTGTATTACTGTGGTGATAAACCTGGTCGAGGCCACTCAGTATAATCCAGTGTATTTACTATCAGCATTAACATTGGAAGGACCACATGCCGTTCATAGGATCACCATGGACGACGATTGTGAAGTTGTGGGTGTTACTACATGTAGCACGGATGACGATTACAAAGGTGCGGGTGCTACAAGTAGCGCGGAGGACGATTGTGAAGTTGTGAGTGTTACAGCTGCAGATCCGTTTGTTTTCCATCCTCTCCATCCATTTGCTAAGCAGTTTATGTGTAATAAGAGGCTTTGGATCACTAACGTGAAGAATGCCACGGTACCACGGGCCATCGACATACTACCCCTTGGCCAACCCTGTAAACGTATGGCCATAAAAGGCGACGGCAATTGTTTCTTTCGGGCCATCAGTCAAGTTCTTTCAGGCACCGAAGATAACCACGAGACGATTAGAGCGGCGCTCGTGTCAGAGATGCGACTGACAAACGCCGAGTACGTCCAAGAGAGTGGCATGGATCGCGTCGGCGTGTGGGCTACCGAGGTTGAGATAGAAGCATTGGCAGCTATGTTATCTACGAGAATATATACCTATTACCAAGGTCGGTGGCTAAGAACTTGCCGCAAGGGAATGTGGAAGGGGGCTATTTATCTCATTAATGACAACTGTCACTACGAACCAGTGTTATGCACAAAGTCGACATGCGGTGCCGTTTGCAACAGGTGTGATCGCGGCGTACGCCCGACCATTTACGTGGATGTGTCACAACTACCGGAGCAACCAGGTTCACCGGAGCAACCGGGTTCACCTGTTGTGTGCTGCAGCGGCGAAAAGGAGCCCCGCTGTGCGCACCGAGAACAAGCGGAGGACGTGGTGTGTCGCGAACAAATTGTCCTCGAGTTTGCCGAGGAGGAAGCCCCCAGCAATATCCCGGACTACCACGGACAGACGGACCGCTGCCAGGCACACCCGTCCCTCGAGTTTGACGACGAAGCCCTCGGCAAGAGCTCAGTCTACCACGAACAGGCGGAGGCGGACTACAACAAATACTTGCCTGTCGACGGCGACGAGCGACTTGACCCACAGCGCAACAGGACTGTGAGACCGTGGACATTGCTCGCTGAAACGTGGCATGCCTTCCTAGCATACGCCGACGAGGGCTGGTGGGGCGATGTCTGTTTGTCCACTGTCGCATCCTGCATGGATCTCGGTGCGGACAGTGACATCGCTATCATGGCTGCGCTATCAAGCGACCCGGGGATTGTGTGCTCTGTGACAGTGCGAGCATTCCCTTCCATGGTCACCCATAACGTCGTTCTCTCCGGTTGCAGATTTCAATGTGACGCAGTCCCTAATGAAACATTTTCATCTCCCATAATGTGCGTGCATCGCATTGTCTCGACCGTAACCCGCCCCGTTATACTGGCACGACCTGACGGCCTTAACGACGCCCGACCCTTGTCGGCAGTGTCGACTACACGCAGCCGAGCTGACCGTAAGTTGCCGGTCAGGTTGTTCGGGGCGCCGTGTCGCAAGACCTCCGACTGTTGGCTGGAGGACCTTCCGTATCGACCCGTCTCCCTGACAAGGATGATCGAAGACATGAGGAGCCTAACGGATTCGCGGATATGGCTTCGGCTAGCGTATGGAGAAGAGACAGATTGTGTTACGCTAGACTGCATCGTGGGCAACCTACGGCAAATCGATCCGCACGCCGGGGTTTTTGTGTATAACCTAAGCAGGAACATCCCCGGCTACCTATTTGACATAGTTACGGCCGAAAGAACATGGTTTGTGACATTTAGTCAACACCTGGGTTATGTACTAACCAACGATGGGCCCAGCATGTTTGTTCGGGCCATGGACTCCCTTATGTCTTACATGCACAGGTATCAACACGTATCGTTTGTGAGCGAGACCGAGCTGTTTCTAGACTGACAGTGACAAATAAAGCAATGCGTTACAACGAAAGAACTAAAGAGAAAGAGAGAGAGACCACTGTTCATTGACATGTGTATTTGTTTGATTTGGTATATATACCTACTACACAACCGCTCTCATGTGACAATAAACATATGTGAACATAATAATAATGTGTAAACTGTGTGTGATTCGTTCAACATAAACAACACCAAAGTAAGTCCTCGGTTTCACTGACGATACAATGCAGAGGGTCGTCTGTAAAAGAAAGTCCTCCACGTGTGTAGGTCCATGTCACCACGCATGTCGAACGTCAAGGGCGCTCGTCTCAACAACACCTGGGGAATGAGCTGGGGAATGAGCTGGGGAATGAGCGGGGCACCGTTGACTAGACCGTAATGTTGAGCTTCGTCTTCTGTCACGTCGGCCGACTGGTGCTGTGCCAACAGTCCGTTGTACACTTCGCGAACGGTGGAGCCGTATATCGTCGTAACGCCGATAGATCCCGACACCAGACGGATGTTTGGATAGGGGCTCTCCAGTAGCACCTTGACATTAGGCGTCACGCTGTCCACTATCGCGAAACTGTCCGCGCAGTCGCTCATGGCTCCATACAGAGCCGTGAAGTATTTCATGAGCGAATGCTGAATCACAATTCTTCCTTGGTAGCGGTCTCTAGGTGGAAAGTCAGTCGAGAACGGACCGTCGGGAAGTCCGCAGTCCGATCTAGTTAGTTCCGTCAGAATGCTCAGATTGTCGGGGCAAGCACATCAGATCAGGGTAATGATGTCGCACAGAGCTCGATACATGCGATCTTGTACATTTCGAGCCGAGGGCTAAAATCCGTACGTCAGAACGCTGCTGATGGCACAGTTGTAGAAGTTCAACATCAGAGATCTGGGAATGTGTGCGCTCCGCAGTCTCCTCAGGTAGTAGAGGCGCTGTTGGGCCTTCCGTGCAACTGAGGTGATATGGTTGCCCCAGGACAGGTCCTCGGTCACAGTTACCCCCAAGAATTTAAAACTGCTCACCCTCTCCACCGCCTCACTGCCAATGAAGAGAGGCAGATGGTTGTTATGACCTCCTCCGGAATTACAATGATCTCCTTGGTCTTTTTGGTGTTTAGACCAAGTTATTGTCGTGGCACCATGACTCTAGTTGTTGCACCTCTGTCCTGTAGTTTGTCTCATCGTTGTTGGATATAAGTCCGAGCACTGTAGTGTCATGTGTCTGTTGTGGCCAGTGCGATCCTCTATGCTGTTGCATGCTGGGGGAGCAGGCTGAGGGTCGCAGATGCCAACAGACTTAATAAACTAATCCGTAAGGCCAGCATTGTTGTGGGGATGGAGCTGGACTCCCTCAAGGTGGTGTCGGAGAGGCGGAGCTGTCCAAGAAAAGACATGTTGGATAACACCTCCCACCCACTCCATGACATGCTGGTCAGTCACAGGAGCACGTTCAGTGAGAGACTGAGATTACCGAAAAGCACCACTGAACGACACAGGAAATCTTTCCTGCCTGTGGCCATCTCCCTGTACAACGCATCCACTTAACACACTGTTTGCTACTACAGCTACAAATGTTTCTTTTCCAACATATTTATGAGTGACTTATGTATGTATATATGTATTATTATACTATTCTTAGTTAGTGTATTGTCTGTCTTGTCTTAATGTTGGTTTAAAATGGAGCACTGTAACAAAAAATAATTTCCCCCAGGGATCAATAAAGTATTCTGATTCTGATTCTGATTCTGATTCATCGGCAAACTTAACAATGAGATTGGACGCGCAGGAGGAAATACAGTCATGGGTGAAGAGAGTGTATAGCAGAGGGCTCAGGACACACCCCTGAGGGGACCGGTGTTGACCACAAGGGTGGAAGAGGTGTTT
>NW_024387453.1:0-33559 GCF_900408965.1 Simochromis diagramma | reverse complement strand
TCTTTTCTTTTTCTTTTTTATCTCTTTTTTCTCTTTTCTACCCCCTCCTTACCCTTTTACTTCCCTTCATCTTTTTTGCCTCATCCATCCACCTTTTTTGTTTCTTTTTCTTTTCCACACATCTCCTCGTTTTTTTCCTTTTTCCGTCCCGTTTTCTTCCTCTGGGGTGGGGTGTCCTTCCTCACTTGAGGGGTGAGGGGTGTCTTTAAATTGAATTGTTTCAGGGTCGGTGGCTACAAGCTTGGTGTGGTACTACTACAAAGGTTGCAATCCAGCTCGGCCGTTACGCATCACAGACATACAAGGCGTTAGTGTTAACAAGGAAGAGTATGGACAAGCCGCTGCCGTTCGTCGACTATTTTCCAGACATATATCCCCAGCGTAGAAGCGTCGACATCGATCGCGAACCGACAGTAGTCGGAGTGCTACTGAAGTCGATATTTTATCACAAAGAGTCATTGCTGTGCAGGGGACTGGTGATTCGGTCACAATGCGAAACCGTGCCACTGTACACCACTGTCAATTTGGAAGTGACCGACATGGCACCCGTGGTGGGTTACGACCTGGAGATGGATGCGGATGACGGCGAAAATTGGAACGCGGTGAAAGCTACATGGTCCAGGCATTTTGCAGCAGAGCCGATTTTCATCAGCGTCTCGCACGAAGACATCAAGCGGACAGTGAACGCCGCTGTCTTTCCTTTGAAATCCGTGGCGCGGGCATCTGCGTACATGAAACTTGTACGAGGCGCGCTGACGTTTGGGGATTTCAGTCCCGACAAGGGCTACTACCTAGCCAGGGATGGCAACACGCCGGCGCTTTGCTCAGATGTAATGTTTGGAAGAATGTATTACATTCCGGTCAGCAAACTTAATCGCACCGTGTCCCCGAGAGATCTCGTCTACGACCACCGAGCTTCGGAGATCGAGGCTAGAGCGTTCGACGCCTCTCACGTGAATCATTTCTACAAAGCGGCGTGTCTGGACATCGAAACCGTGTTCGCCGGGGCTCACCGGGATCCTGCGGTCCGATCAAACTCGTTCGCGTACAGGTTCCCTTACTGCACAGAGGGTACAGTGGACGACATGACTACATGCCGCAATAGGATGGTGTCGAATCTGAAGCAACAGCAAAAACAGTTTGCCAAACACGTTAAACGCGTGTCAATCCCCAGCCTGCCTTCGGACATGCCGGGGCAACAGCACGAGATAACGTGCGTTTCCATTGTGGTCCTGAACTCACACACGCCCAAGGCGTACGGGGGTCACAGGAAAAAGTTACTGGTGGCATACAACAAAGAGAAAGCCGCGCTCTGTCCTCACCCCGAACTCGACCTCGACATAGCCAAAACCGCCGGTATAGACGATGTGCGTCGCGTGGAGTTTCACGCTTGCGGAGGGGAACTCGCGCTGTTGGAGAGAATGATATCAATATTACGAACCCACCGCATCGAACTGTTGTACGTGTACAACGCCGAGTTCGACATACGTGTGCTGAACCAACGGGTGCACTTCTACGCGGACCCCTGTTACCTGAAAACACTAGAGCCGACCGCTAGACAGCGATGTGAGAAACTGAAACGAATGTGGACAGGCCTGTTTGTCACGAGAGCTCTCAGCGCAGACGCGGAGCCCGTGTTCCAGTTTGAAAACGTACGGTTTCTGGACATGTACAGGGAGATGTTGAAAAACGTGGGTTCCATGCTTTCCAGTGGCACGTTGACCGAATACAAACTGAGACAGATAGCGACACACGTGGAAACGTTCAACAAAGACAAAGCCAAACTGGGCCACTTCAAAATGAACAGCTGTGGCATGAACGTGATCGACCTGTACAGAATGGCCGGCACGAGGGATATCAAGTACGCGTGCACCAGCATGAAACTCAACGACATCGCGCCGTGCGTCGTCACGAAAGTCAGAGAGATACACAAGAAACCCGCCAAAGACCCGAGAAAACTGTACAAGGTGGCGGACGTGAGCTACGACAAAATGGACGAGATGATAAGCATGGGCGGCAAAAGCCTGTTCGCGGTGCTTGTGTACAACTTGGTCGATTTGCAGTTGTGCTGTAGATTGGCCAAGGTGCTCAAACCGGTGTCCGCTCTGTTCCATCGATGCAGGACGACACTCAACATAGACGTCGTAGTTCACGGCAGAGGGGACATGTTTAGCGGTTTCGTACAGAGTATCCATTCCGTGCAAATACCACAACTGAAGTTCACGCTCGACACTCTCAGAGTGAAAGCGGGGCCGGTTGGCGGCGAACAGCAAGCAAGACTGAGATGGGACCCTAAATCGCAAGTGCCCGACGGAGACAGCGAGACCTGGAAAGGAGGCGCTTTGTGCGAACCTCTCACCGGTCTACATTACTCGGGTCCGGGTATGGGATTGGAGTTGTCCTTTGACTTTGCGGGCATGTACCCTTCCATCATGTGCGCGCTCAACATATCGCCCGAAACAACCATACCGTGGCCCCCGGTCGATTTCCCTCACGATCTATCGGATTGGATTTGCTACAGCTGGGAAGCCGAAGGGCATGAGTATGCATCTCTGATTCTCAAGTACAACGAGAGCACCGGCTCGTACATCAGGGTGCCTGGGGTGTTCGCCTCGTCGGTGGAGTATTACCTGAACCAACACTCGGCGTTCAAAACAAAACTTAAGGACCCCGCGGTCGGCGATGCAGAGCGAATATACTTCAAGTTGCAAGAGGGAGAGTGCAAGGTTATGACCAATTCCTTTTACGGAACCGCTCCGTACCCCTGTGGGCCTCTGATATCTGGCCACGGAAGGCAACAGATCGCGGTTGTAAACAACTGCGTGTCGGAGTTCTACCGTCACAAATGCCCCGTGGTGTACGGCGACACGGATAGCGTGATGGTAGCGGTGGGTTACGGACCCGGGGACTCGGTCGAGATCGACGTGCCGGACACCGTGCGCGACAGAGAAATGAACTCTTAGCAACAGAAGGCCTCGCTTCGACAGTTTGCCTACAAGGCCCAGGAAGCCATACGTTCGAAGCTGAAGCGAGTCGGAGAGCAAGTGCCCGATTTCCTGCAGTATGTACACGTGGCGCTGGTGGAAGATGTTTTGAAGCAAATGTACGCCATCGGCCGCGATAACAAGCACGAAAAGCTCCACCGCGACCCGCAGGGTAATCTCACAGACGAAGGTTACCCCGTGTATCTCGCAAGAGTCCCTGGTGCAGACGCTCGCGTTCCTGTCACCGAGGCGTTTGTGAAAGACAGACGGGTGAAACTAGAATACGAAAACAGTTGCTCCATATATTGCCATGTTGCAAAGAAGACATATCTGGCCTTGACGCACACGGTGGACTGTTTGGGTGAGCAACTCTCCTCTATCTCGGTTAAGGTGAGGGGACTGGCCGCCTTCAAAAGCATGCGATCCCCCTGCGACTCTGCCGTCACGGATATGTTCATATCGTGCGTAATGAGAGGGGACTGCGTCAAATTGGAAACCGATCGAGTGTCGTGTTTTTCAACTGCACCGTGGCATCGGCTTCAAGCCGGAGACGTGATACTGTACATGAAAGAGGAGCCTACGTTTGACGACGAGTCGAGTAGATGGGCCGAACTCAGTCAGGCCTCGTCGTTTCTAACGCCACACAGAGTCGTATCTGTCGATACGCTCCAGTTGACGGGGGGTCAGAGTGCGGTCTTGGTCAAGCTGGAAAACACACAGCTCGAGGATGCAAGACGCAGCGTGTACTGCTTGAGTTTGTACAAGGACGGGGTTTACTGCATGAATCACATGTTTTCCAGAAAGGAAAGTATCCTGAGAGACTTGCTTGCTGCTAGGGCGTCCGAAATGATTGCATCTAAAATGGGCTTAGGGTTGTTCCCCTGGAGCACCCTGATCAAGTGCGCTAAAAACAAACACTTTAGCCAACACACGCTGGCTCGCCTGAAAGTCGGCAACTCCAATGTCAAAACGACGTACGTTGAGCTCACTAAGACCTGGCTGCAGCGCATCACCGGCCTCACTGTGAAACCGGTAGAATGCTACGAGTTCCACAAATGCAACCCGTGCGAAGCCACGTTTTACAGATACCCGGTGGCTTTACAGGCCATGTCGGGCTGTTTGACAGTCATGTTTGGCGGTTCCTTGTTGTGCGAAATCGCTGCCGGTGCCGTAGAGTCTACTCTACGAGATGACGACGACGACGACGACACTCAAACGGGTTCCCCGTCCCCACGCATGGATCCAGGGTCTAGCACCGACAGTTGCTTGATTCACCATCCCTACCAGCTGGGTAACAAATGCTACGCCAACTCAAAAGTCATGCTGGCCCATTCAGCCGATCGGTCTTTGGTGAATCGGGCAGCGAAACTGATTGCGCACTGCATAATAGACTTTTGTCTACCTAGACACATGTACAGCGACAACTCAGAAAAGCAGGTGGTGGAAGACTGCAAGACCCGGTTGCTTCTGTCAATTTGCTGTATCAAGGACCGCCTGAAAAGGGCCAACGCTGCCTTCAACTGTATCATGAACACCTGCCCCGAGCACATGATACCGGCGTGCGGAGAGCATGAACTGGACAGGATTATGTTAAACCGGCAGCACGTGAGCCGCCTTCGGGATGAAAAACTGACGGCGTGCGTGAACGTTGTGGTCGGCGACATGACACTCCGTCCGGCCGCCGTGTACAGTGACGTGTGCCGTAAGCTGGGAGAGTCGTTGTCCACGCTGATGAGACAAGGTGCGATTTCGACTACACGCACGCAAACCCACGCCGGTGAGAAGATATCAATATCGCTACCTGTTGCCATGCTACGCGAAGCGGGGATTGCGTCTGAGACAGGGGAACTGCACGTGTCGAGGAACGAGTTACACGAAAGACCCCTGGTCGACCTAGCGGGTCTTCTCTACCAAACCACGCTCATGCTACAGATACTGAATCCCGGTGCATTCACGCGGTCCACTGACACACTATGCCCATCGAACACTCTCTGTATCATGCCGTACTCCATGGCGGACGAGACGGCCATGGCGATGTGGATCGACGAATTCAAAAAGACACAGTGGCTCACTGTGAAAACCCTCGACAGCAGAGACAGACGACCGGGTGTGCCGTTTGAGACCAAACAGGTCTCGTACAGTTGTACAGGCTGTAAAAATTTCTACAGGGACCTGTTGGCCAACGACGTGCCCGTGCATGCGGTCTTTGCTCATGTGTACGGTCCGGACAAGACGCGTACGATCGGGCGCTGTGTGAACGAAAAGCCTTGGCTTCCGACGCAGAAGCACGACACGCCATGATTGATTGGAGCCACCGTGGTCTCAGTGCACCACGTCAGCATAGCTGATTGTATTATATATACAGTATCGCCGCCACGCGCGGTCACATTATACCTCGGGCCAGCGAGACCTTAAAGACATCAGCGTCATGGCATTCAGCCACACCGACTACGTTTTCTCCCACACTATGAAGAACCGCACTGATGCCAACCAGCCGGCCGTCTTCACCGTCAATCTAGAGGACCTGATTCAGCTCGCCGGTCACAGTGCTCTGTTCACAATTGATTCGATGACCGTTACGGCATACAGTCAAGGGGATTGGAAGAAGGTGCCTGTGAAATTTGCAGTGTTAAAGGGAAACAAGACAAGGGTCATCACGTACGATCCCAACAGGCATTCGTCTAAGTGGCTCGTAGACCTCGGTGCGCAAGAAGCCTCCGGCGTAAACAAGGACCACTCCGACGGTCGGCGTTGCGTCAAGATAGCCGGGACCGACCGTGAACCATTCAGTCGTGCGCTATCTGTCTACGAGGATGAGAATAAACAGGCCGCTCTAAATGTATTACGATTCATGATGTTGGAGAGTCTTTGGGTTGCGGATTAAGCCCGGGGGGCTTTAGACATCTTAATGGCCACAGCTGCTAACGAGTTCAAGGTGCATTGTGACTTATGTGGTCGCCGAAGCGTAGTGTACACTCAAAACGACTCGGGATCGTCGTTCGCATTTCCAGAGTGCGAAGACACATACGTTTGCATGCCCTCGCGCTCTAGTGTGGTTCCCCAGCTGCACCAAGGCCGATCAGCAAGCACTCCAGCGGGTGGTGAAAGAAGCTGGCAGAATTATTGGAACAAGTCTGCCAGAGATTAGTAATATCTTCCCCACTCGCTGTCTGAGGAGGGTGCACAGTATCCTGCGGGACCAACATCACCCTGCGCGCCACCTTTTCCACCTGCTGCCCTCAGGGAGAAGGTACAGGTCTATACAGGCCAGAACATCCAGACTGGCCAACAGCCTGTATCCACAGGCTGTGAGGCTCCTGAACTCTCTGCCCCCCTCTCACGGACAATAACCATATCCAACTTCTTAATAGCACTGAACTGGTCTGCATTGGTGCATCATATCTTTATTCTCTTTCCCCCTCCTGCCCCCCCCCTCTTTCGTAAATGGATAACTATCATATCTGACATCATATCTCACAGTACAATAATATTGAACGGGTTGCATTGTTGTACTTTGTCATGTTTCTCAGGTCTTTGTCTGAATTTCTTATGAACATTACTTGTCATGTTCTCATGTGGTGGCTAAGGATTGTCTTATTGCACTGGAGTTACACTGGGTTAAATATTTACACTTGGGTTTTAAGGGGTATTTATTATTTTCTTCATTATTTTATTTACGGGTTGTACGGAAGCCCCAAACGCAATTTCATTGTTCTCTGACAATGACAATAAATACTTAAATGCTTAAAACCCTCTGAATTGGAGAAGGCTTTGTGCTCGGTGGAAGTGTTCCTACTCACGCCGTGTTCCATTTGCACGCCGTCCACGCGTACGATGGGTATCTTGTCGGTCGGTCCGCCGCCTGCCATTATGTAATTCACCTTGGTGGACTCTTGAGACAGAGACCCTTCCACGAAAGGCAGGCCTGTTCCCAGAGAGCTGTGGTGCGCTACTTCTTTCATTACAAATTGGTGACCGTCGGACGCGCTGACCGTTTCGTTGTCCATGGTGTACACCGCAAACTCCGGCGAGAGGACGGTGTCCTCTGTAACTATGTGAGACCTCAAGGAGCCGGAGTGCTGCTGGGACACTATTCTAAATAAGCTCTCGCCCATAATCAGAACCTCTGGGCTTTCGCTCTCTAACATTCTCCTGGCGTTTTCCAAAGCACAAACGAACATGTCGGGCTGTATGTTCACCATGCCACACGTGAGCTCGGCCATGGTCAACACGTAGTCGAGCCGTTCGGCGCGGCCTGCCGTTTTGGTCTGCCGGGCGATTCTGTCGATTAGCGTGGGCTGAGCCGCGCAGTATTGCAAGACTTCGCACGTTCTCGTCAGTTCCCAGGCCGTGCTAGCCATCTCCAGCTCTCTCGTGATGAGGTCGACGGCGACCGACGGCACCGTCACGCTCAGCAGACTACCGAATTGCATGGTCACAACTTTGGACGTGGGCCTGAATTCCTCGCTGTGCACGGTAGTCTGCACTCCGTTTGTTATTGTGTCGTACGTGCCATGCTGAGCTTCTCGTTGATCCGTGATTCTGTACTTTCTGAAGAATTGCCCGTGGGCACCTTGTCGTCCGGGATTAACATTTTGTAAACGAACCCCCCCAGCAAGCGGCTCGTTTCTCGCTGTTGTCGAAACAGAGTCACTCCCATTTGAGCCTGGGACATCAGCAGAGTTACGTCCGTGACCACGCTTGTGTTGGCAGCAGAGGATCTGATCACTTTGTCGACAATGTATTCGGCAAATTCACTATTTGGGTTTCTGAGAAACCCGGGGGCTCCGATCAATCTGGCCACAGCTTCCACCGGTTTCAGCTTGTAGCTGCCCGGGTCCATCACTACGATGTTCATGATTGCTTGTTTCTTTGTAGATCCACCGCGGTACTATACTACACTACGAATGCTCTAGATTTCACATGGGAAGAGCGACCGATCGCCTTGATCTGTGTCCTGCACGGTCCAAGGGGAAGTCGCTGTAGAGCCTTAGACATTTCATGGGAGCACTCATCGTAGTACATTAGTAAACTCAAATCACCCCCGTGTCACTTCAGCAGTCTGTTCGCAACGACCGCATCTGCGGTGGCCTCTATCGCGTCTTGCTTTAGTCCAGACAACTTCAACACTGTCCGCCGAAATTCCTTCTGGTTATTTCAGTCGTTGTCCTTGTCCTCGTCCTCGTCCTCGTCGTCATCTTCGCTGTCCTCGAATTCCTGATAATACTTGCCGTCGCCGCCCATGTAACCGCGCACAGTGTCCCTGTTTTGACACAGGCAGCAAAGTGCTCTGAATAACATCCACACCATCCCGACCCGACAGTAGGCGACGGTCACATGCTCGTATTAAAAAGCAGGTGATAATAAGTATATTTGAGGATAGAATTGTTAACCGGACTATATACTGGTAAAGATTAGATGGGGAGGGGCCATTGTCATGGCGTCGGAACGTGCGCTGGTGGAGAAACAGTTAGCAGAGGTGGCGTTGAGGTACCGATTCATCACGACGTAGAGTCTTGGATCTACGTGGCCGAGGATCCTCAGTTGGCCGTAGCCGTGGAAGAAATTGTCAACACGTTCAATCCAAATCTGTCCATAGAGTTGTTGTTGTACAACGTGTTGGGGAGCAACAATGAGAGTGCCACATGCTTAGTTCGGTACTTGGTGAACTATTACTCCTCGAATCGCGTGTGCGAGCAAATCAAGAATACGTTGCGCAATATGATCCGTTGGACTGTATTGGCGGGGTTCGTGCCGTGCATTTTTGTCCCGTGGCAAAGGATAAGGAAGATAGGCGTGGGACCGTCGAGCAGAGCGAGTCTGAATGCTTTGGTGTCCTCGGATATGAGGACGCTCAACAGACGTCGGCAATCCGACCGGTACTGTTCCTGTGCTCCGCGACTGGACAAGCGGCATTGCAAAAGGTCCCTTTTCACCAGCGTGTACGACACGCTGAGTCCCTGCGAGGCCGTGGCCGAATCCGTCCAAGAGCTTCGTGCGCACGAGCGAGCCCTACCTTCCGTTTTACATGTGCCGCTCGACAAACTGACCACCACCCTTGAGCTGCTAATGAGCAATTGCGTTCCACAGCCCCAAGTGTCGGTGGTGTGTAAAATCGTAGGAGATTGGATAGATTGCGACGCCGGGCTGAGACAAAATCCCATAAAGGAAACAGAGCTTAAGATGGCCACCGTCGGGCTGTGGGGTGTAATGTAGACGTTCGAACACGGTAGATGTCCCGTCGTTCCCGAATGCAAGGCTTCGTCGTGCGTGGCTTTCTTCGACGTCGAGACCGGCCTCGTCACAGCTGCGGTAGACAGCATTTTGTATCGGCACATACCGATGTGGGAAAGCTCTTGGACGGCCGGGGCGGACGGTTCCACGCTAGCCAAAAGGGTACACGAGACGGTCAAATGTTGGGCCACTCTTTTCCGCAACATCATAGCCGGGTTAATGAAGGCATCGGGCCGACAGGTTTATACCAGCGGGGGAGCGGATCGATCTTCGTTGACACACTTGGCAGATGCCATTCTCTCAGGTAGAGCAGACCAGACGCTGGCGACGGGCGTCTCCGTCAATGGAAACCCATCGGGCAGACCGCTCCTGGACAACTTGTCTCGCTTCATGACCGCCAACAACAGCACGGACATGTTCGGGTTACCGGCGTCCGAGTTGCCCGACTTCTTACTGCGATCCGGAGTCGGCGGTACGGTCTCGGAACACAAGTCAGCCAGCGTGTCGCATAGCTTGAGTAAGATGATGGCGACCATGATCTCCGAAGGACAAGAGATTCTGGTTGTGAGAAAGTTTTTGGAAGAAGTGACACGGCGCCCTCGCGCGGCGGTGGACGAGTTGAAAAAAGTGTGTAAAAACAGTAAGTTGCTGCAAACGGCCGATCTCATAGCGAGAAAGCTCGAGCGTGACGCCGACGGGCAGGAGGAACACGGACCCGTCACGGAGCTTGGATCGGACGTCAAACTGGTGTGCAGCTACCCGTCCGCGGTGAGCGTCGCTCACTTGGAGGAGACGTTGAGTATGTGGACAAATTTCTGGCGGAGCGCACTATCTGGCTTCAATCAATTCAGCAGAAGACATAACACGATACAGTACAATAACAGAGACACGGTTCGGGAGTTGGAATCCGGGTCCCACGTCCACTCGATGCTGGTGACACTTTTGAACACGTCTGGCTTAGTGTTTGCGGACAGCTTATCCGGCAGGAAACCTGACTCCTCGCTCACGGTGAACGACGTTATGCTCACGCGGGACTCGCTCCATCCCGTAGCGTATGGGCTATTGTTAGCCAACAAACTGGGACTGAGGCCTTCCAATGTCAGATGTGAACATCACGCTAGCCCACCCGAGAACCAGGACTTGTTTACATCACCAGGCACCTACGCTGCATCCCCCGAGACGGATGCGATGACAGCTGGGTTCGCTCGTCCACGGGATCATCGCGTGGGGGCGACGACCGAGAGTCTTGCAAAGGCGCACGCTGATCCACGGTCACGGTCGCCAACGAGACAAAAGAGGGATCTCGGGGAACGTCTCCACCGAGATCGATACGGTGAACGGAAGGGGAACTTCCACGAGACGGCTCGTCCTGTGTGACGAGTACCTCGCGCCGCTCGTGCGGTTGGTTCGCATCGCACGCAGGATCGTCCGCTGACACAGCGGGAAAGGCCGAAGGCGTCTCTGGTCGTGCCATGTCGCTGCAGGCGAGCGAGACCTCAGATGTGTCAATCCTTGTGGTGTTACGTGTTTTGTATCTGTGTGCATTTCTGTTTTTCACATTAAACTTTGGCGTAACACCATGTCATCTGTGTTGCTTGTTTCCATGTATCGGTGTGTCACAGCAAAGGGGTTTGGGCTTTTTGCAGACGGCGACACTGTCCGTGTCTTGTGAAGCGAGAGTACGCTTTCGTTTGCGGGTTTCAGTTGGAGACGGGCACGGCGAGTCTTTGGGCGTCTGTTGCCGCCGCGTAGGTTCTTCGTCACGATGGGTTTGCGCCGTTTGCTCCCGCGCGCACTGGTTAACCAGTAGCACGGTGTCGGGATCCAGCACCATGTTCGCCATCGCTCTGTCATCAATCGCGATGGCGATACATTGCTGTTTGCCGAATAGCTGAACTACCCCTCTTATCATCCACAGAGGTTCTAGGCTAAGTTCCTTTAGCTCTGATAGAGGAATCCGTAGCCATAAGGTTCGCTGGTTAGATTCCGCGATGGTGCATATAGCGGCTTCCAGCGACACGCCATTATCGCGTAAGGTTTGGATGAACATGTTTGCCTGATGAACAGGGGAGATTTTAGTCCCTGCGCAGCGTTTGTGTTTCTCGGTGGCCTTGTATTGAACGACGGCATATGCTCCGTTTATCTGCGTCACTCCTATCAAATAGTCCAACGTGACCACGTCGTCTTCCATCGCCTCGAGAAATCTATCCGTTTCTGTATCGTCGCTCGTACGTGACTCGGATGGGGTTATCTGGCCGGTGCCTCGGGCTGGTGGTATGTAGGTGTAGGACAGCATGTTCAGGACGTCAATTCTTTCTCCAAGTATTGGAACGTAGCGTCCAACGCGGACGAGAAGTCTCGATCCGATAGAAAGTGCGGAAGGTTTAACTCGCCGAGGCTTTGTCCGATCTCACACATGCCTCTCGCATCTCGGGGTCTGTAAATATGGTCCCTCCAACCTGAAGCGTGATCCACGACCCATCTGGGTTTATTGTCGCGATCCACCACTTGCCACGCCGTAACGCTGTTCCCCCTGGATGCAATTTCAAAAAGAGCGTGCTTCCAAAACACGGAACTGTCAAAAGAGACCTGACAGCAAGGGCACAGCAACGCACACCAGCCGTCGGCTCGCACGTGTGGCTCCCCATCGACAGCCCCCGCCTCTTCCAATACGTCTAGGGGAATGGTGAACGCGGCCGCTCGACGAGCACCGGTGTCAGGGTCCGGGTCCTCGTGCGCCGTAACGCTCTCGGGTATCATCTTCAGATAACCAAACACATTCCCCGTCGACAAGTACAGAAAATGCCAGTCCCCCGTCAGTGCATCGCATCGAGACGCAGACGCCAGTTGGTCTTGTACGTCGCGACCTTCATGTCTCTGAAGTCCGTGTATGTAGTCTTCTATCGCGTTCAGGCGCTTGACACAGTTCTCAACAACGTCTCGCAATTCGGCCACTTGCGATTTTATCTCGGTCTTCGCTCTAGTCACAGCGTCCGATCTGCCAGCCGAAACCAGTGCCGATTCAAAGTGTCGATTGACCATGCCCCACACTTTTAGCACGGCGTCAGAAGCGACACTCGGCGGGGGGTTCGTCGAGTTGCATCGGTTGGCCATGGGAAGCGATGTTCAGTGTTAGTGCCCACACACACACACACACACACACACACACACACACACAATAAACCTTGCGGGCTAGTAACCGTAAGACAGCTCTTTACAGGTCCGTTTCGTTGTAGGGCCGTATCACTTTAGACAGTCTAGCGTTTCTTATCGCCCTGATCAAAGTTTGCGACGTGTAGCCCAATTCACGGAAGTCCACGTCCTGCAGAGACAGGAATCCCTCGGTCACGCGTCTGCCGGGGTTTCGTTCGATACTGACAGCAACCGTGGCGATCAATTCCACTCTCGCTGTGACTTTGCGTTCTAGGCTTAGGTAGGCTTCGTGCGACGTTAACAGCTTGCCGTGCAGTGGACTAGGGTTGTCGAGTAGCCAGGGTACAATGTGGATGAATTCTGGGTTTTTTAAGTGATAATTGGTCAGGACCTTGTCCTGGAAAGAGGTCAGTTTACTCCGATGTTGCTTGACGAAGGCGCCCTTGACCGAGGCCCTGTACTTGCTCCAGTGTCTCGGGTGGCTGCGATCCGTCACGTCGATGAAATGCAATTCCGTGAGGTACACCAAACAGAGTTTCTCTTTAGCGGTCAGCATTCCGCGTCGCTCTTGGGTTAGCTCGCAGCACAGCCTGTTGAGATGAACGTGGATCTCGAGCAGTTTGGCCACTGTGTCCAGCGCGTGGGGCAGGTCCTCAGTCACATCTTTGACTTTCTGCGAATTGATAGACATGGAGGAAAACAGCTGATGTCTGTTTTTCTCGCCAGCCACATTGACGGAGGAGAAGAAGAAAGGCGTGTGGAAATGCGTCTTTGTGTTTTTCATGCGTATCACCACCGTGAGCGGGTTGGCCGCGCCGTATATGTAGCAAGTCAGATTCTCGTTGCTGACCGTGAACGGTTTGGTCGACGTGACGCACGTTCCTAGCATCAGCGAGACGGTATCGAAAACGCCTCGGAAATAGGACTGTAGCAGATACTTTGCGTTAGACGTGTAGTTGGCGCTTCGGCTCGGATTCGACGAAAACTCTATCCTGGTGTTTTTGTACCCGTGTTGAGAAGACAATCTCTTCTTGTCCGAGACAAAGCGCAACCTGCTGAGCCTCCTGGTCTTCGTGGTGTTAGACTGTAATTGTCCGTATTGTCTATGCCTCTCGGAGAACACCGTGGCGTTGAACTTTTGATTGCCCACGGTGTTGACGTGTAACACGTGCAGAAGTACCCCGTTTGCCAATTGTACTACGCAGCTCCCCGTTGTTCTCAGAGTAGCATTGGCACATTCGTTTAGACTGTCGCCAGCAGAGACGTTTTGCCATTCACAGTATTCCTCGAGGGTCGTTGCCAGAGCATTCGGACTGGGCTCTGTACGGCTCAGGTTTGCGAAGCCAGCGGTAAAAGGTCTCATTGCACTCGAAGTCCAAAAGCCACAGGGCCCCGAGCCAGCAGAGTCGCGATAGTCGGGATTCGTATAAGCTGTTGTTGAGCATATGTTGTCTGCTGCGCTTACGATGGTGCTCGGTCTGCCGAGGTGACACCGGACACGTCGTCCGTCGCGATACGTGTTCTCTGCGGTATCGGTCATGGCGCTTGGAGATGGGGTCGTGTCGCCCGTGTGCGAATAGAGCCGCGCGCAGTTCCACGAGGCACAGGGCGAAAGAGTTTTGCGGTGTGGTGAAGAATCGTTCGACGTTGTACAGCAAAAGCCGTCTATTCCCCGAGTACACCAAGACCAAATGAGACCAAAGTAATTCCACCGCTACCTTTGTGTCCACCGAAACGTCGGGCGACCTAGCTACGTCTCCCAATTCTCGAGGCGGGGAAGCCGAAAGGTTGTCGATCAAATATTCCGCCGCTCTGAGCTCGTACGACAGCGTGGGGTCCGGTGGGCAACTAGCCACACGTTGCAGGCGCGATAACAGCGATCGAGCCGTACAGCCGGCTCGATCGTGACAGTCGGCCGCGAAACACAGCTTACAGTAAAGCGGCAGCAACGCGTCAACGTACTTGACAACACACGGGCCCTTTGGCACCAGGGCAGAGAAGTGCCCGTGTCTAGCTTCTTGGAAAGGAAGGTACGATCGGGCTAGAGGCGACCACACGTATGGACCGTTTGTCAATTCCCTGTGCTTTACCAGACATTCTATTAAGGCTTCGTCACACAGGCGAATTTCGTGCTCGGTCGCACGTTCCAGCTCGTCTACCAAGTATCTCAGAAAGCCGTCGTATTTCAGAATGCTCACGTGTCCTGCAGGCCGACGCCGGCCCGGATCCGACAAAGGTGCGCCCGAACAGTTCTTCGTCGCCACGGCCATTAAAGCTTGCTACGGCAAATTGTCAGATTGCGTGGAGCTCGAACGACCGACCGAACACGAGGCCAAGCGACCTAGGGTCGACACTCTGCCCTCGAACGCACAGGCCAGAGCGGTGCTCCCGTCGCGGAATACAGGCGTGTGTATTATGAGCTAAGGACTAGAGCGCTCGGGGATATGCGAACGTTGGTGAGAGAATACGTAGAACGTATGAGCACACCCTCTGCCTCCTACGACTTCATGAACATATACAGTATATGTGCGTTCAATCCGCCCGTCGTGCTTAAACAGAACCCGTCCGAGAAGCCCGTGTGTAAGTTCACGCGTGCTCAAGCGGGCCAGCAGCAGCACGACCGGCTCGTCTCCATCACCGGGATACTCAATCCGCTCGTGGCATCCAGAGTCCAACACGGGGAGTTGAGCCTGAGTCCTTGTCAGGAGGCCGATTATCACAGAGCCTTGGAGGAATACAGCAGAATAACCCCGCGCGCCAAGATGCGACTACCGAGGGTGTCACACTCGAATCTGGGCAGTACATTGGGAAGCCTGGAACAACAGTTTATCTTTACGACGCGAGAGGACCTGCATACTTTGGGATGTGCGTATCGTAGGATTGTACTCATGGTAGAATTGTTGCATCTTAACACACTTCATTTCCTTCACGCTTGAGAGAGAGAGAGAGAGAGAGAGAGAGAGAGAGAGAGCAATGTGAATAAGCACACTCATGTCCAAGAAGTATTGAGTTTATTACATTTAGGTGTACCACAGTCCCCTCAGCTACTTATCTATCGTCGCCCATGAGACGGTTGATGTGCATCAAGTCCACATTCCGCATAATCTGATTGCGCGCGGTTGTGTGTATGTGCGCACCGCCTCTTGGCTCTATATAAGCAGTTACGTTTTACACTGTCATTATTAATTCTTTGTGAATTACCTGGAACCTACACGTGTGATCGACCATGGAAACTTTGCTCTCCACCGATCCACAAACGTTGTACACAGAAGAATGCGCCGCTCTAGTGCTCAATCTACCCGGTACTCTCGCAGACGACCCCTGCGCAAGCACTGTGTGGAATCAAACGAGGACCACGTTGACTTTCGCTGCCTGCTATCCACGTTTGCTAGCTTCTACGAATGAGTTTGACAACGCTGCTCGTGAGATGCTAACAACGGCCGGGGTATGGGGCGACTTCAGAGACGCCTGTAAAGCTGCAATATCGTTGGTACACCCTGACAAATTTCCGGATACCGACGTAAAGACGTGCCGTACGTATGTGTGCGAATGTTTCCCCGAGCGACCCGAATGCCAGACGGTAGAGTGGCTTACTCGCGAAACGTGTCAGATGAAGGAGTTGTACACGCTGTGTCGCATATTCTACTTTGGACCAGAGGATGAGAAAATGCCCGCCGCCTGCAAGATTGTCGATGCAATTTCGGTTCACCCATACACAAAGTCTCGGTTGTTGAAGGAACTCGTCCGAGCGATGATGGTTTGGGCTCACATTCCGATGTCCTTCGGTCGTCTGAAGGGTATTTTCCTCAAAACCGTCGCGATGTGGTCCAGGTTCACTGCAAGATTAGAATCGTGTGCGAATGTGACCCTGAAACTGTGCGGTAACGTGAAGCCATACCTGAGGGTGAAACTCATGGCTTCGCTTCTTAGGGAGGTGTGGACGGCCGGTGGGATTACGCCGAACGAATTCCATCTCGACGATGAGAATCTACTCCTTTTGCAACCTGACCTGAGCTGTGACAATGTTTATTTTGCTCCAGACATAACTTTGGTGTGTAACCTGAAGAAACAATGTGTTGGAGTTGTACACAAACAAAGCCACTCCGATACCAAAGAAATGGAGATCGGATATTTCAACATGTTGGCGTACGCTGTCATGGAAGCGGCCAGGAGAACAAACGAGCGTAACGATTCCCCCACCGCTTCTTCGAGCAAAGCAACGTCGCAATCGGCATTCAGACTCAAGTATGTGAAAGTGGACGGCGTGCCCTCCGACAAAGATGATGTGTCAGACTACATGGAAATATGCACCTTGAGCGCTACACCGGCTAAACTGTACGGTTTCGCCATGTGGAACGAAACGCTCTGGAACAAAACACGCCCCGCAATATAGAGGAGGCCTTGGTGTAATAGCCTCAATGTGCATGCTGGTGATTATGATGGCAGTCTAGATGTATACAGTTTTGATGTCTTGTGTTTTGTATTATACTGAGTGGGACTTTATTATTGTGTGTAAGAAACCAATAAACTCTCTTGGGGTGTATAAATCACTTTATTGTATTATGCGTGATTAATAGTACATACAAGAATGATTAATATTATATTTAAATCACTTTATTGTATTATGCGTGTGATTAATAGTACATACAAGAATGATTGATAGTACATACAAGAATGATTAATAGTACGTTCAAGAAGATAAAGGACGATGCGCATATACAAGATATATAAGACGCTCATATACAAGATATATAAGATGCGCATATACAAGATACACAATCCATGACAGCATGCAAAAGCTACTCTGAAACCCCCAACCCCCCCACAAAAAAACCCAAAACATAAACCAGTACCAACGAATATAAAATCACTGCATTGTAGTATGCGTAATATAACCACATACAACACATAAACCAACCCAACAAAACAAAAAAAATACACCATAAATGAAACCCCCATAAACCAACCCCAGAAAACAAAACATACACCAATACCAAGGAATATAAAAAAAATCACTGCATTGTAGTATGCATAATATAAAAGACCGCATGCAACATAAATGACCATGCGTGTGAACAAATATGTAATACAACATCAATGGCATTACACAAAGACTAAACGTCAACATACCCCGTACTGCGGCTCGAATCTTGCAAGGTTTCCCGCACATGTGTTGCCGGACCTGCAGATAGACAGCTTTCCCGGGGCCAACTTCCGACATGCTCAAGCACTGGTTAGAAAAGCCACCATTCATTCAAATGTAGAGAAGGTGGTCTTGGCGTTCGGGTTGAACAATAGGAATCAAGGTGCAAAGGAAACAGCAATCAAGCAGATGTTAGGGGCCGTCAGAGCAGCGAAGAACCGGTTCCCTTACTCTGAAATCTGGATTCCTCTCATTAACTTTTCCTCAGGCTTGAGTGGGGAGGAAATCCAGACACTCAAGACCATGAACGCCTACATTTCCAAGAATTTGCCCTTCGTCCCCAAGTTGTCGGAGAATGATTTCATGACGGAGAGGGATGATGTCCATTGGACCAGGACTACAGCGAGGGCCATGTTTAGGCACTGGGTCTCGTTTTTAAACTTGAGGTCCCCTTAAGCCTGACTCAGGGGGGGCAGAAGGGGCTTCGGCCCCTTGTGTCACAAAATGTGGTCAATCTGGCCAAAAATTTCACCCTTACGGGGGCGCAATGTGCTTTGTTAAACAGAGGCCTGTCTTTCGTGCCAATGATTGGACTTCACAAAAATCAAAAGACAACACTTCAATTGGATGTTCAGACTTACCATAGGCGTATCAAATTAGCGGCCTACTTCAAAGGCTCACAGAACAGAGCAATTCCACCATTTGTGGGATCATCTACATGGGAACCACCACTAGACAAGTTGCCACCTGAGATTGGCTTGTTAGTTGATAAGGATAAAAACATGTTGAATTCCGGGTTTAAAGTTGTTAAAGGAGCTCCGAACTTATCAGTACGAGAGGTGAAAGCCTTGAGAGAATTGATGGGCAACAAGACTATTGTCATTAAGCCAGCTGATAAGGGGAGCGCGGTGGTTATATTGTCTAGAGAGCAGTATGTTACAGAGGTTAAAAGACAGTTATCAGATAGTATTTATTATAAAAAGTTAAAAGAGCCAATTTATTTACAGACTGTCCCTATGGTGAGTAGGATTTTGGATGAACTTTACAATAAAAGGGTCATAAATAAAAAACAGAGTTCATATTTGAAAGGGGAGGGGCAACCGAGGCCTAGACGGTTCTATATTCTGCCTAAAATCCACAAAGAACTTGAAAAGTGGACAGTTCCCCATGAAATCCCGCCAGGCAGACCCATTGTCTCCGACTGTGGTAGTGAGACCTACCAGACAGCTGAATTTATTGATTTTTATTTGAATCCGCTTTCTGTTAGGCATCCGTCCTATGTTAAGGATAGTTATTATTTCATTGATTTGGTTAAATCCCTGACAATCCCGGCTGACTCTTTTCTTTTTAGTATTGATATTGATAGTCTATACACTAACATAGACATTGCAGCGGGATTGCAGGCGGTCAGAGAGATCTTTCTGAAGTATCCTGATGCCAATAGACCGGATAAAGAGATCTTAGAACTTTTGGAGATCAATCTTAGACGCAATGATTTTGAGTTTGATGGAGATTTTTATCTGCAGATTAAAGGGACGGCAATGGGGAAGCGGTTTGCACCCGCTTACGCAAACATTTTTATGGCTAAGTGGGAGGCAGAGGCCTTGGAGAAGTGCCCAAGGAAGCCTCTCCATTATTTACGGTACCTCGATGACATATGGGGAGTGTGGACATATTCAAAACCTGATTTTGAGGAATTCATTAGGACTTTGAATGCACATGATTGGTCGATACAATGTAAATATGAATTGGATGATAAAAAAATTGATTTTTTGGACACTACGGTGTATAAAGGACAAAATTTCGAAGTCCACAATAAATTAGATATAAAAGTATTCTTTAAAAAGACTGATACACATGCATTGTTGTATAAAACTAGTTTCCACCCTCGTCATACGTATAGGGGTATTGTAAAAGCTCAACTACTTCGATTTCATAGGATTTGCACGAGGCAGGAAGACTTCAAGGAAGCAGTCAAAGAATTGTTTGTCGCTTTGAGAAAGAGAGGATACTCTCGTCAATTTTTGAGACAGTGCTTGAGATCCTTTTTGGACCGGAAAGAAGCACTGGAAGGGGATCGCATCCCACTTATAACCACATATTCGTTATTTAATGTTCAAATGCATAAAAAGTTGAAGGAAAATTTTGATTCTCTAATGATAAACACAGGAGTTTTGCCAAATAGGACAGTAATTTCAGCGTACAGGAGGAATAAAAACTTAAAAGACTACTTGGTCAGAGCGAGGCTGACGTGTCAGCAATTTTTGAAGCCAACAGTGTTGTTCGGCACTTTCTGTTCCTTGACCTTTGTCAAAAACAGGGTCAAGAAGACAATTTTTCCTGTACGGCAGAGATTCACGCCACAATCCACAAATTGTGTATATTTGATCTTTTGTGTGAAATGTGGCATGCAATATGTAGGAGAGACTAAGAATTCGATTTCATTGAGGATGACACAACATCGTTATAATATTAAAAATCGTAGAGAAAGGCAAACTCCACTAGTAGAACACTTTATTAGTCATAACTATAAGTCTCTGAGAGTTGCTGGTTTGGAAAGGAATGCCCTATGGACAGATTGGGAGAGAAAGAAGGTTGAAAGAAGATGGATTTATTGGTTGGATACTAAGGAACCAGATGGGTTAAACATTAGATTCCGGTAATTTGGATGTTGGTAGAATAGCGTTGATGGGGAGACGATGATTAGTGGATTGGTATGGCCGGGTTTGGGGTGATCGGGTGGGACTTCCTGTCTTACCGACCCCTGACCTGAACTTAGGCCCTAACCTCAACCATTCCACCTTGATTGGAACCCCATCCCCAATCTGAGCCCTACCCATATATTTTTATGACAGCCCAACCCTGATAACTGGCCCTAACCCTAACCCCAACCCCCCACACCCAGCCCTAACCCTAACCGTATCCCCCCTACCCAATTTCACCCCCCCGCCCCCCATACTGACCCTTATTGGGAAGATGGGAAGAGGGAGGGGTTCAATATTTACAATGGGTCATTGTAATCATACAAATTCATGGGGAAATTGCAACACTTCATAATTTAATTTTGATAATTTGAATAATTTAGGGTATTATTGGATTAAAAATTTCATGTTTGTAGTCTAAGTGCAAGGGGCATGCAGAATTTGGGGGTCTAAAAAATTTACAAGTAAAAAATTAATATGTAATAACATTTATCGTAAATTTTGGGATTAAAAATTATTATTAAACATTTCATGTTAAATTGGACTTTTAATATTGGGTGTAAAAATGATTTGGGCCTACATTAATTAAGTACATGCTGGGAATTATCATAATTCATGGAGTAAGCATTTTTAAAAACTAATGGGAAAGGGCTATTTAAATAGAAAGGCAATTTGGATAAAAAAGACGAATGAAAAATCTAACTGGAGCAGAGGGTATAAAAGGAGTTGACACACACAGAAAGGGCATTTCGCCTTGAGACACAGAAGAAGCAACATCACAGAGACTAGACAAACACACAGAAGTTTGTTTTACTTGTTTTTTGTGCCATAGCCTGAAGAAGGCCCTTTTCAGGGCCGAAACGTCGCGGTGGCACATATTGAAATTTGATTTAATTTAATGTAATTCATTTTATTTTTAATTCATAAATACAAAACTAATAAATAACAAAAGAACTAAAAAAAAAAAAACTTTTCATTTTTTTTTTTTTTTTTTTAATTGTTTTTTAACTTTATTGCTATGTCTGGTTTTATTACTATGTGCATATTAGTATTGTACAGCACTTTGGTCTACCAGGTGTGTTTTTAAAGTGCTATATAAATAAATAAATGATGATGATGATGATAAAAAACTTTTATTTCATTTTATTTTATTTCCTTCATTACCACTCTTACTTTTTGATTACTTAGATACCAAAGGCGACATTATTACTATATAGCAAAGGCGATACCACAATAATAAAAATCAACACATTACATAAGTTAACAAAAACAACAAGACATTAAAAAGTCCATGGGCCTCGATGGCTTTTTTTGATGATGAGGATGGGTGGACGGTGGTCCGTCGCGGGAGGCGCCAGCGGCGTCCTGGGCGGTCCAACTTCCAGCAGCAACGGGTCACCTGGGGGATGGACCGTGCACGTCCTCCTGCCTTCGAAAGAGGGGGGAGGAGTCAGTCTTCATTCCCTAACCCTAACCCCCTAACCCTAACCCCCTTAATATGAAGTATATACAATATATAGTCTAAATGAATCAGTTGAGACTCCAATGTCTGAGGGAGGGAAAATGTTTAAAATATAACTATATAGGTCAAGCTTGGAAGGTATGGTGTGAAATAAAGGAATTTTCAAAGAAAAAATGGTCTGGAAACCTGCTGTCTGCTTTAAAGCATAGAACTATCTGTGAACAGATCATATTTGTGTTGTAAGGCAAATTGTCACAAAAAAAAAAACAAAAAACTACTATTCGACATTAAAGTGATGTATGTATTCCTGATTGCCATAAGTCCCCATTACAGAACTGCATGGAAGTTGACTTGGACCGAGTGAAACACTAACAGTGTGATGATTTGTTATAAATACTAATTGCATGGAGTGTGTATTATTGTTTAAAATTAATAAGAAAATCAAAATGATAAAATTCTTTTCTCTTGGAGGTTGAATCCCCTCCAGAGAGTTATGGGAGATGTATGGCTTTGGGACTATTTTTTATTGATATATGTGACATTGCTGATGCTTTCAACTATACCGTTATATGGCTTGTGGGGAATAAAGACATTGGGGGAAGGATTAATGATTAACAGCACATGAAAGGATGGACAAAATACACCCAAGAAGAGGAGGAGTATGCTGTGGAAAAGGAGAAGAGCGGAAAAGGGGAAACAGGATGGTTCAGCGATTCCTAGGACCGTGCACCAAAGTTTAAGTTAAAACATCTAAGCTATAGTCTCCTAACACCTAACCAGCCTGTGCCAGGAATCTGTATCTGACATCCTCCCAGGATTCCTCAGAGGATCTTTTATTAAAAATAAGACTGGCTCCTTCTTGAAACATAAACTGCATCTCCTCAGGACAAATGGAGACTACTAAGACCATTGAATTGGTTTTTCAAAACAGATATAATAATCTGAATTTAACCTCTTCCTTTTTGTCAGTGTCTTCAGTGTGTATAACTTGTGGGATGACCTTACCCAGGCCATTGGACCCTAAACCTAACCTGTTTGTCTTGGCAAATATCTCTAGGAGGTGGATAAATTGGAGTATGACCTTAACCAGATACATGACCCTAAACTTAACCCCTTTGGCTTGGCAGATATCCCTAGAACTTGGGAATAAATTGGAAGATGACCCTACCCAGGCCATATGACCCTAAACTTAACCTCCTTGGGGAAATATTATCAGTTGGAAACTGTGCCTAAACCCTATGGTGGAGATTTAATATTTAAAATGCCAAGCATTGGGGTTAAGGTGATCCTTAGACTTTTTTCTAAACTTACATTTGTAAAACCCGTGACCAAATACTCCCTGTTGTGCCATATTAAAACTATGAAAAATGTACCTAGTTGGTACGGAGGCAAAAATAAGGGATAGACCTGGATCATGAGGTTGAATTAACTAGGGTGGTCATGAATGAGTATTGATTTGCTTTTTTATATATTTATTTTGGGCCTCCGCTGACCAACTGGACCTTTTACCTGGTTTCTCTGAAGTCTTCCCCCCACCGTCTATTGGGGTGCAATATGGCTGTTTTAGTACAATGAATCTTTTGATGGAAAGATCCCCGTTTCAGTTAGCTATTGCCTTACATAAATCTTTTAATTTTTTTTGGTTTTATATTTTATTCATCCCTCTTGCTTTTTAGAAACAATTTTTATAATTCAACCCCTTTTTTTACACTTTTTTTTACACATTTTATTAATCATCCTTAGCAGGAGGACGTTTTATCTATATAGATTATTATAAATAATAATTTTATGGTATTGAATTTTATTTATTATGGGTTTTATTTTTCATCTTTTTATCGTTATTTTTATTCCTTTATATCAATTCCATATGGTATTTTTGAATAGGTTTTTATTTAGTTTTATGGTTCTTTTAGGGAGAGAGACCTGGACACCTTTTAGTATTGGGGAGGGATTGGTGACATGAGAATATCCATGTGACCTATGTTTACGTATCCTGGGAGAGGCCCATGATTTGGGCCTCTCCCAGGAGATGTGTTTAAATGCCTCGCTCTTTCCTGACGCCCAGTAGCGTGTATCCCTCTGAAGAAGCGGAAGCTCCGCGAAACGTCAGGGACGCCAGACCAGAATATTTTGGAAGAAAGGCAACTTTTTTTAGCCCTTCCATGGACAGGCGACAAGTAACATTGTTTGGCCGAGTCATATGAAAACCTAGTATTTTAATTGACGAACTTTTTTTACGATAACTGTATTGTGGGGAGCTTTTACTCACCTGTTGTGAACTATCCGTGAAATCTAAACGAAAAAGTGAGAGGTGGCGTTGGAATTGAGCGAGGCATCAATTTGTGATCTGAACCCTCTTGTTTTTTGAGTCTTTACCAACCAACAGACACCGACACGGGGACGCCCGTGATCGGTGGGACTACTATATTGTTCGGGTACAGGATGGAAACACAACGATTGAACACGCCACGGATGCTTGGAGACGATATGCAGGATGGCGGATGGACGTTTCCACGTCACCAGAGAAGAGCACAGAGGAGACAGAGATCACTAAGCATGAATCGAGTGGTCCAACAAACACAAGGAAATTCAGGTGAGCTCCCCACTGACAGACACAAGGTGCAAAATAATAATTTTGAAACCTTAAGTGAAAGTTCGTTTAGTGGTGGTCTGGCTATGCATGCTGGGGGTCAGGAGGAGACGAGGCTCAGGGAGGGATGGGGTCGCCCGAATATGAGACATTTTAGACAATAGGGAGGACAAGATGCCCCTGGACCAAATCGTGCACTTGATGTTGACACAAGAAAGAGTGCGAAGAATATATTTAAACTGATACAGACAGTGCACCATAAAGGTGTGATTGAAGAAGCACGCGACACGGGCTTATACCCCAGGGGTATGATAAAACAGGTGTCCAGGCTCTCCAATTTTATAAAACCGGCTGCGCCCACAGAACAGGTTAGGATGCAACTTGAACGTAACACGGATTCTTGGATGTCCAAAAATATGGATATCCTCTATGATCATTATGTCACTGTTATTCAGTCCTTAAATGGGATTAGAAAAAATGAAGTGTCATTTCAGGTGGCAAAGGCGTGGGCTTTTAAAAGATACGGGGCTCGCTTATGAGTTTCCACAATGTCAACAGTTGAGACCCTGCTTAAATCATCAGGGGAAGAGGGTGGAGGGAAGGCCCATTCGGAGGCCGGTCACACGAGGGAACAGAACACAGCACAGAGGGGGGGAGGATCGGAACCAATACCGATTAATTTGAGAGATGATAATGAATTTCCGCCCTTACCTAAAGTTGTGAAATACCAGACTGCTAGTAGCAGTAATACACAAAATGTGTCCTATCAAAAAAATTTATCATTGGGAAAAAGAAAAACAATTTTAGAGGAGCTGAATGAGCTTCAGACTCTCAATGTCCGTGCACTGGCCACCTCGGGAGCCCTCCCGAGGGAAATTGTGGAAAAGGGGAGAGATGTAGGTGGGGGGAAGACAGGAGAGGGTGGGAATAGGGTGGGGACAACAACAAGAGTCAGATCAAACGTTGTGGTGGATTTGGAAGCGATTGATGACATTCTGCCTGCCTCTTTGTGTTCCCCCCCTGTATGTCCTGGGACTGCTGTGCGCTGTGATTTGTCCTTAACTGCCCCGGACAGTTTGCCATCTCGGTCCGCCGCCCCTCCAGCTTCTTGCCCCATGTCTCGCGCAGGAGACCGGACGAATGGTCTAGACCCTATAGTGAAACAACAAAAGCGAGTAAAAATCAAAACCTCTGCTGAAACAGGTGATAAGGAAGTGGGTGAAATGACGATTGAGGCCCTGCAACAGCAGGAGCCAGCAGGTTACTTGAGCAGTGACTCATTGGACTGCGCCGATCCCCACTATTTTAATATTAAAAGTAATTTTCACCTGAGCAAGGAGGATAATGAGAGCAATGGCTCTGTGACAGAATTTAAATCCATGAGGCCAATGAAGCAAATGGGGTTTCGCGGCGGACGCGGGTTTACAGGTGAGGGAGAGCCGATTGGGGCGGAGGCGGAGACAAGGAGCGCAGAGAGGGGGTACCGTTCGCCAACTTACCATCGGGCGTGGGGCAGGCGTAAATTGCAGGATTGGAGAATTGAAGTTAATAAACCTGTAGTTTTCTTGGGAGACTCCAATCTAAATAGGATACCCCCCTTCAACAACGATCAGATTCAGGTTGAGAGCTATCCGGGTGCGAACTTTTACCACTTTTTTAACTTGTTGGAAATGACACCGGTATGCGAAGATACGGCAATGCTGGTTCTGTCTATAGGCCTTAATAATAAGGATCAGGACCCCCAAAAGACATCAATCAAACAGTTACGTAAGGTAGTGAATGGTGCACAAGCTGTGTTTCCGAATGCGGACATTTTTGTTGCTCACATCCATTTCTCCAGGTCACTTTCCAAAATCCAACAGTCTAACCTCACTCTGATTAATAATTTCATCAGTAGGCATTATAATTACTTGCCGTGTATATCTCAACAACATTTCCATACTATAGCAGACGGCATTCATTGGACGAGGGAGACTGCTAGAAAAATCTTTGACAGCTGGTGTGAAGGCCTGTGACTTAGTGCGGGTTTAGAGGAGTAATAGTAGAGTGGTTCTCTCCCTCTAATGTGTTAAACCTTTCTAGGCTTTTTCTTCCATCGTCAGCACAACTACGTTTATTAGAGAAGGACCTCACTTTCAGCCCTAAGCCCTTTAATTTCTCCCGATGTGGGTTAATGTCTGTTGGGGAAACTGGGGCCTGTTTGAGAGCGCGCTTGCAGCAACACCTGTATGCCATACGGGCAGGTCAGCCGCGCTACACAGTGGCCATTCACTTCAGGGAACACACAGAGGAGGCCCTGAGCATCATGGGCCTGCAGGCCAATCCGGGCTGGTCGGTCGGTCAGCGGAAGAGGATGGAGAGGATTTGGATAGACAGGTTGAAAACTTACATGCCAACGGGTTTGAATGTGCCTGCCTGAGAAACTGTTATTTAGACATACATTTCTCTGGTTTGTTGTCATCTGTGAATATTCTTTTGTGGGTGTGGCTTTTAATTATCTTTTGTATTCCTATGATGTTGTTAATATGAGGTATATACAATATATAGTATAAATGAATCAGTTGAGACTCCAATGTCTGAGGGAGGGAAAATGTTTAAAATATAACTATATAGGTCAAGCTTGGAAGGTATGGTGTGAAATAAAGGAATTTTCAAAGAAAAAATGGTCTGGAAACCTGCTGTCTGCTTTAAAGCATAGAACTATCTGTGAACAGATCATATTTGTGTTGTAAGGCAAATTGTCACAAAAAAAAAAACAAAAAAACTACTATTCGACAGTAAAGTCATATATGTATTCCTGATTGCCATAACACCCCGTAACAGAACTGCATGGAAGTTGATTTAAATAGAGTGAAACACTAACAGTGTGATGACTTATTATAAATACTAACTGCATGGGGTGTGTATTATTCTTTAAAGTGAATAGGAAAATTAAAACGATAAAATACTTTTCTCTTGGAGGCTGAATCTCCTCCAGAGAGTTATGGGAGGTGTATGGCTTTGGGACTATTTTTTATTGATATATGTGACATTGCTGATGCTTTCAACTATACCGTTATATGGCTTGTGGGGAATAAAGACATTGGGGGAAGGATTAATGATTAACAGCACATGAAAGGATGGACAAAATACACCCAAGAAGAGGAGGAGTATGCTGTGGAAAAGGAGAAGAGCGGAAAAGGGGAAACAGGATGGTTCAGCGATTCCTAGGACCGTGCATCAAAGTTTAAGTTAAAATATCTAAGCTATAGTCTCCTAACACCTAACCCCCGTGTGCGGACCAATACTTATCGACCCCAATCTCAGGACCAGGACTGGTCTTCTTGGGACCGGGGAGGGAGGGCCCCGGAGGGAAGGACCGCGCATACCTCGGTCCTCCCCAGGGAGGACGGGGCCGTAACCCACGTCCTAACTGTACTTGGGGAGAAGAAACCTTATAGTGGAGTTTTGATATTTAAATTGCCAAGTATTGTGGTTGAGGTGGCCCTCAGAGGTTTTTTTTGAAAACATATTTATAAAACCTGTGACCAAATAATCCCTATTGTGCCATATTAAAATCCATGAGAAATGTACCTAGTTGGTACAGAGGCAAAAATAAGGGATGTATTTGGGAGTATGAGGCCGAATTACTCAGGGTGATTATGAATGAGTATAATTAATTTGTTCTTTTCTTTTTTTGGGGCCTCCGCTGACCGACTGGACCTATCACCTGGTCCCTTTAAAAAGTTCCCCCCGCCATTTATTGGGATTATAATGGCTGTCAACAAGTATAATGAAAATGTAGTCTCTGAAGTTCCTCTCCTGTTGAGCAATTTTTTCTATATATAATAATTTATTTTAATTTGTTGTATTATTTTTAAACTCTTCCCCACCCCTCCCCCCTTTTTTCTTTTTTCTTTTTTATATTTCCCTTCATAGTTTTCACGTTCCTGCTCCGGATGTTACCCGGTGTCGGGTTCTCCCCCTGGTCTGTGACAGCCCTAAGACTCCCTCACAGACCCCACTCCCTTACCTAATATAATTTTTCTCCCTCTTATTTCTTCATGGTTTTTTCTATCCCTTTATATTTTGCACGTTCCTGCTCCGGATGTTACCCGGTGTCGGGTTCTCCCCCCGGTCTGTGACAGCCCTAAGACTCCCTCACAGGCCCCACTTCCCTTCAGTTTCCTCCCCCCTCCCTTTTCTTCCCTTTTATAAGGTTATTTTTAATATAAGGACCTTTTTTATCATGGATTTTATTCTTTATTTTTTACCTATTCTTTTCTTATCCCTTTTTTTATTATAGTTTTTATTTTTTTATCTATTCTTTTTTTATCAATTTAATAATTATTTTAAAAGGTTTTATTATTATTATTATTGTTTTTAAAGATGAGGCCTGGACACCTTGTATTATTAGGGAAAGTTGAGTGACATGTGTTTATCCATGTGACCTATGATGACCTATCCTGGGAGAGGCCCATGAATTGGGCGTCTCCCAGAAAATGCTGTTAAATGCCTCGCTCTTTCCTGACCACCAGTAGCGTGTATCCCTCTGAAGAAGCGGAAACCCCGCGAAACGTCAGGGACGCCAGACCAGACTTTTCTTGGAAGAAAGGCGATTTTTTTAGCCCTTCCAGAGACGGGCGATAAATGACATTGTTTTAGCCCGGTCATATCAAAGACTAGTATTTTAATTGACGAACTTTTTTTTCACGATAACTGTAAAGTGGGGAGTTTTATTCACCTGTTGTAAATCACCCGTGAACTCTAAACGGAAATTGAGAGGTGGCGTTGGAACAGAGCGAGGCATCGGTGTGCGACTTAACCCTCTTGTTTGTGAGTTTTTGCCGACCAACAGACACCGGCACGGGGACGCCCGTGATCAGTGGAGTCACTACCTGTAAAAGGAGTGTTCGGGTACAGGATGGAAACACACCGATGGGAAACGCCGTGGATGCAAGGAGAAGATATGCAGGACGGCGGGTGGACAATTCCACGCCATCAGAGGAGAGCACGGAGGAGACAAAGATCACTAAGCATGAATCGAGTGGTCCAACAAGCACAAAGAAACACAGGTGAGCTCCCCACTGACAGACACAAGGTTCAAACAGACATTTCTGAAACCTTAAGTGAAAGTTCGGTTAGTGGTGGTCTGGTTATGCAAGCTGGGGGTCGGGAGGAGACGAGGCATAGGGAGGGATGGGGTCGCCCGAGTGTGAGACGTTTTGGGAAACAGGGAGGTCAAGTTGCCCCTGGACCAAATCGTGCACTTGATGTTGAGACACGAAAGAATGCGAAGAAAATCTTTAAGCTAATACAGACAGTACATCATAAAGGTGTGATTGAAGAAGCACGCGACACGGGCCTATATCCCAGGGGTATGATAAAACAGGTGTCCAGGTTGTCTAATTTTATTAAGCCGGCTGCACCTACAGAAACGGTTAGGATGCAACTTGAGCGAAACACAGATTCTTGGATGTCCAAAAATATGGACATACTTTATGAACATTATGTTGCTGTTATTCAATCTTTAAATGGGAAACGGAGACCTCATCGTATTCTCCGACTGTTATATGAGGCTAAATTGAATAAAACCTTAGAATATACTTATAGAAGGCCCTCCAAGGTTTGGAGGCCTATCTCCACCCACCACCACTTCCCCTGCCAGTGGCGGACTCCCTCAGGTGTCGGTGCGTTGGTGGTTCTTTGTGTCTGGGGGTGGGCGTCCGGGTACACACCGGCTCACTCCTTGGCGGCCGCTTATCGGGGCCTGGAGCCTGGGGCTCGCTCGGGCCACTTCGGAGGTGGGGTGCCCCCGGCCTCTCGGCCTGGGGCTCGGTCACTCAGGCACAGCTGGCTGCCGGCGGAGCTCACGGGCGCGTCACTGCAACTCCCCCTGGCTTCTGCTCCGCGGCTGCTGAGTGAGCCCTCATCTGGGACTCTCCTCAGCTCTTACTGGGACAGTGGCGCGGCTGCCCCTCTGTTGGTCTTCCTTGGTCTCTTGTGTTCTGGGGGCCTCTGGATGTCTGGAGTTTTGATCTCCTCCATACCTGCTTCATACCCTGGAGGACGGGGCTGTGGCTCCCCACACTCCCTAGCAGATCGTTACATGGAGAAACCTTTGGAATGCAAGCATGCTGATCCACACAGGTGTACACACGGGTATTCACAGACGCGGACTACAGCTTTCTTGGCTGCTGCCTCAAAGCACATTGTGCGCTGTCTATCTTGCGTGCTGCACAATATCGTTTATTATTTAGTATCTACTGCTAGCTAGTTTATTGTGATGGTGCTGTTTTTTTTTATTATGTTGCTCTTTGTTGTTTGCTTTCTCTTCTGTTTTTTTTTCTCCATACAGGTGACACAGGTGTTTTTTTTTTTGTTTTTTTTTTGTTTTTTTTTTTCTTTCTTCCCCCCCTTCTCACCGTCTCTTCTCCCCTTTGGTTTTCTCTCTCTCCCTCTCTTTCTTTCATTCTCTCTCCCTGTCCTATCCCCCAGTCATGTCTGTCCCGTTTGTAGCAACTGAAAATAAAATAAATTCATAATTATAATAAAGGTCAATCAAATGGACTAATATGGCAAGGCCATGATGATCCACTTGGTAAAATAAATCCGCTTGGCATCTTTCTTGGCCTTAAGACAACAATTCTGATGGCCAAAGATCCAAACGGGACACAAAAAAAAAAAAAAAAAAAAAAAAAAAAGAATATACTTATAGAAGGAAGGTTTTAGAGGTATAGTGTGAAATAAAGAAAGTTTCAACCAAGAAAATGGTCTGGAAATCTGTTGTTTGCTGTTAAAGCATAGAAATGTATATGTGGAGGAACAGATCATAATTGTGTTACAGGGCAAATTGTCACAAAAAAAAAAAAAAAAAAAAAAAAATCCAAGACTAAAAAGTCAAGATTACAGTGGTATGTCAGAATCAGAATCAGAATACTTTATTGATCCCTGGGGGAAATTATTTTTTGTTACAGTGCTCCATTATAAACCAACATTAAGACAAGACAGACAATACACTAACTAAGAATAGTACAATATATACATATATATACATACATACATACATAAGTCACTCATAAATAAATAGCTTAAAAAGAAACATGTGTAGTTATAGCAGTAACCAGTGTGTTAAGTGGATGCGTTGTACAGGGAGATGGCCACAGGCAGGAAAGATTTCCTGTGTCGTTCAGTGGTGCTTTTCGGTAATCTCCTGTGACTGACCAGCATGTCATGGAGTGGGTGGGAGGTGTTATCCAACATTGTCTTTATCTTGGACAGCATCCGCCTCTCCGACACCACCTTGAGGGAGTCCAGCTCCATCCCATATCTTCCCCCAATTGCTGGCCTTAAACGGAGTTATTTATTGAGTCGTTTGGCATCATGCGACCCTCAGCCTGCTCCCAGATGATCAACAGCAAGAGGGATCGCAACTGGCCACAACAGACTCATAGAAAATCCGAGCATTTTCCGCAATATCAAATGTTGAAGGACCTCAGTCGGCCTCAAACATAGAGACGGCTCTGGCCGCTTCCTGGTAAAGTGGCTGTGGTGTTTTTTAGCCCAGTCCGTTTATGTCAATGTGACTCCAAGGTATTTATAGTCCGCACAAGGTCAACACTGACCCCTGCCTGGTTGAAACAGGGGGGTCAAGTGTTTCCGGTCCTTCCTGAAGTCGCACGATGTTTTTCAAAAATTTTTGTTCCCCCCCCTTGTTTGGGGGGGTATACAACCAACAACCCACACCAAAAAAAAAACCACCCCCCAACCCCACACACCAAAAAACGTATTTTTTTTTTTGTTGACCCCCACGGGTTGAGCTGCAGATGATTTCTGCTCAACACCAAAGGGGTGGGGAAAAAAAAAAAAAAAAAAAAAACAACCGCACAAAAGGGGGAGAAGTCCCAACCAACCCCCCCCCCCACCCCACCGAAAAACCCCCACCAAAAAAAAAAACAGAAAAGCCCCCCCCAACCACGGGGTAAACTTCCTAACACCGGGGTTTAAACCTACACCCATTCAAAATTTTTGCCCGCGGAAAAAAACGTCCGTGGGGTTTAATTCATCACCCTGCGATGCATCCAACCACACACCAAGTCATCAGAAAACTTTCTGAAGTGGAGAGGTCTCTGTTGCGAGTGGGCCACTTTTTTTGGGGAAGTTACCACCTGTGTGGGGGGGGGGTTGGGGGGGGGGGGGGGGTAAGAGGGGGGGTGAAGAGGAAGGGGGAGAGGACGTCCCCTGTGGTGCACCCTGTTGTGTTGCTGATCACCTTGTCAGACACACAACTTGGGAGACGTTACATATGGTGGTCCTTCCGTGGCAGGTAATCACATCCAGGACACCAGAGAAGCATCCACCTGCATCGCTGCTAACTTATCACCCAGGAGGGTCGGCCTGATGGTGTTGAAAGCACTGGAAAAGTCAAAAAACATGACCCTCACAGTGCTCGCCGGCTGGTCCAGATGGGTGTAGACACGATTGAGCAGGTAGATGATGGCGTCCTCAGTTCCGAGACGAGGCTGATAAGCGAACTGAAGGGGATCCAGATGTGGTCTTACTATGGGTCGCAGCTGGTCCAGGATTGAGCCTTTCCAGGGTCTTCATGATGGTGAGAGGTCAGTGCCACGGGCCTGTAATCCTGGGGGCCACTGGGACGTGGCGTCTTTGGTACAGGGACGAGGCATGATGTCTTCCACAATCACCGGGACCCTCTGCAGACTCAGACTCAGCATAACAGTTTATGAAAGACTCCACACAGCTGGGGGGCACAGGTCTTGAGGACAAGGGGACTCACTCCGTCTGGTCCAGCAGACTTGCCTGAGTGAAGTCTCCTCATTTGCATCTCAACCTGGTATTGAGTGAAGGTGATGGGTGGGGGAGAGGTGTCAGGAATCTCACAGGAGGCAACAGCGCCATGTGAAGAGAGAGGCTGGCACAGTGGTGTGGCTCTGGATTCCAGGCTGACTACAGGTGAGGTTGTGGGGGTGGGAGCAGACACTGTGGTGTCGAATCTATTGAAAAACAGATTCAACTCGTTGGCTCTATTCTCACCTCCCTCAGCTCCCCTGCTATTGGTTGGCCTGAATCCAGTGATGGTCTTCATGCCCCTCCACACCTCTCTCATGCTGTTCTGCTGGAGTTTCCACTCCAGCTTCCTCCGGTAATTGTCCTTACTCTCTGATCGTGTCCTGTTAGTAAAACCTGGAATCTTCTCACGCCTGCTGAGTTTTCCACCCCTCTTGGTTGCGCCCCGGTCTGAAGCCCATCTTTCTTGTTGTTGAGGAGGGCTTTGATGTCCTTAGTCCCCAC